>NC_139662.1:6826778-7094278 GCF_951799395.1 Argentina silus
TCTCCTCTCTAGCTCTCTCTCTCACACAGCCTCATTTTCTCTCTCTCTCTCTCTCTCTCTCTCTCACACACACACACACACACACACACACACACACACACACACACACACACACACACACACAGAGGTGAAATGGGTTAATTGTATATTTGCGGCCCCTGGGTGTAACACATAAGTCTGGCCCAGAGTTAGGAGCGATAACTAGGGCCAGATGTTTCCTGGTCAGGTCACATGCCCAGGCCCATGAATTGTAGTGAGATGGTGGAACCAGAGAGAGCACCCCTCCCTGCCTTATCGCTTTAGATGTGGACCACTGACCACAGTCATCCTCAGGCCATCTGGCACTAACCGAACATGACCTCTGTAGGGGAAGCACTACATCCTTAGACAAGGGCCACTGACAGAGAGAGGGGCAAAGAGACGGAGGAGGGTGCAAAGAGGAAGAGAGAGAGAGAGAGAGAGAGAGAGTAGAGAGAGAGAGTAGAGACCAATGTCTCAGGACAGAAAGAGAGGTAGAGAGGGGTAGTGAGGCAGGTGAGAGGGATGGAAGGATGGGAGGAGAGATAAAGGGAGAGAGAGGGACAGATTGAAGAAGAGGGGTGGTGAGAGGGGAGGAAAGAGGAGGGGTCGAGAGGAGAGAGAGTAGAGCTCAGTCCACAGTGAGTCAGAGTGGGTGACAAACATATCCTTAGATGGTGGCCAGAGATAAAGAGAGGAAGGGAGAGAGAGGGCACAGCTCAGGGAGTGAACAAGGTAGAGAGAGAGGGCACAGCTCAGGGAGTGAACGAAAGAGAGAGAGAGTAGAGTCCAGTGTGTGAGTAGAGCTACCAGTGGTGGCTGTCTACTGTGGTTAGCACCACTTCCTCCAGGTGACAGGGGCTTCTGGGTCAGGGAGCCAGACACAGCGCATCCCTGTCATATCACCCTTGACAACCTGACGGCAAGGGGGGGATGACAGGCGGAAGTAACATGCTTTCCCCAGACGCTAACACACTGTGACACATACACATACACATACACATACACACCCACGCACACACATATACGTACACACTCACACAACAGGACATACACACACGCACATGAATGTGAACACACACACGCACGCACACACACACACAGGCTTACATACCATACACACACATACTGTAGGCACGCACACACACACACACACAAACATGCATACTGTGCAGAGTTTACTGTGTGACAATGTGCCATAAAACGATCTCGCCCACAAATATACCACTCAACCCATCAGAATTGATGAACTCACCAGAGCGGGCATGTTGCCAAAAAGACAAAAGGTGGTAAGCTAAAAGCTCTCATGCACACTACCCCACATTACCCCACGCACCAACATTAATGAAATGGTAGGACAGTTAATGATATGCCTCACAGGCAAATCAAAGAGCTACTGTGGGGCTCTTCAAGAGCATACCAAGTCGGTGGCTGGCAAAACTGGCAGAGTGTGGCCTACAGCCCAGTCTTGTATAGGATAGTAATGGGTGTGATGATTGATGCTAGTATTCACTCTTAGTGGAACAGTGTGTGACCATAAAGAGAGAGAGAGAGAGAGAGAGAGAGAGAGAGAATGTGTTGCGTGCGTGTGTGTGTGTGTGTGTGTGTGTGTGTGTGTGTGTGTGTGTGTGTGTGTGTGTGTGTGTGTGTGTGTGTCTTTCCCATCTGTCACCAAATGTTAATCTGTTCAAAACAAATGAAACATCTGCAGGATGCAGTTGAATTCCAGAATTCTCATATGGTTATGAAAAACCCCTGGCCCTAGTCATAACAAACAGCTTGCACAGGTTTCAAACAAGGGAAGGACAAATGGGGTCAATTGCTGCCAACTTTGATAGGAGGACGATCACTTGTCAAACCAAGGTTGTATTCTGATTCTCTACCCTTCTCCTGAAGTGTGCAATTGTACACTCCACCTCATTTAAAAGGAATGGAATATGACGGAAACTATCTCCAGCCATACTTGCACCAATCCAATGCTTTTTAAATGCATGAGGGGAAGTGCATGAGTGGTTACTTCAGGGTGAAGGGTAGAGAATTGGAACGCATCCTGGTGTAAAAAGTGTTAATCCCGCAATCACATTGAAATGGAATAGATTTTTCCTCAACACAGGCAAGGCTGTAGCGAAGGTCACTTCATTAATCATAGCTAAATGCCACTGTCTCCTTGTCTCTATCCCCCCGTTAACCAAGAGGCGCGGAGGTATAGCATCATTGATTGATACCAATAATTAATTATGTTAAAGTGCCAAGAGAGAGAGATGAGAGCGTCTTTCAGAGGACACATTTAATTTGTTGGTAATGACTATAAGTTTGAAGCCATTGGGCCCTGTGGCATGGAGAGAATGGATGTCTTCCTCTCTTCCTGCCCTTTCAAGAAAAGGTCTGTTGTCCTGTGGTCTCTCTCTCTCTGTCTCTCTCTCTCTCTCCTTGACCTATCACTTTCTCATTCCATAACAGTTGTTTTATCTAAGCATCAGACACCACATAGCAGCAGGGATGTTGTACTGGACAAGAATTGATTGTCTGTCGATCCAGTGATCGGGCATTGCTAATGGGCATTTTGGCCTGTGTTTACTTTTGCATTTCAATGAGATATTACGATAGGGACCGATTTGTACGGCCAGGAGGTGAGGTACATACAGTATTATTAAGAGTGAATAATGAGAGCGGTTAAAAGCAGAGTTGTCAATTAGGTCAAACGAAGATTGTAATGCATCCTCTCAGTTCAGTGAGGTGCCAGTGTATTATCAATATCTTTGTGCGTATGTGTGTGTGTGTGTGTGTGTGTGTGTGTGTGTGTGTGTGTGTGTGTGTGTGTGTGTGTGTGTGTATGTACAAATAGCACAAACTGATAAACAGAAATATTTCCATAGAGAAAAAAGGGAACCAACCTATAATGTTATGCTTTGCCTCCATCTTGTGGTCAATATCTTAGTTAGAATAAACTGAATGCTCAAAGGCATCTGCTCAGAGCAAGGACTAGCCCCAGACTTCATGTGATCTTCATGTCACGCCATAGTCTGAGAGTAACGCAAATTATTGATGAATCCATATGATATTATTTAGTTTAACTGCATAGCGACTGCAATAAACCATTGATTACCTGTCATCACTCCCATGATTGATAGCTTGTTGGTGGCTCATTGTGTTCCACCACCAACTTATTACAAACCTGTTGGTTACGGATTAAACATTATTCAAATCACAAATTCACCCCAGCCATCCCCTGCCAGACATGTTTTGATGTTCCCTTTTAGGTCGGAATGAATTGGATACAGTGCCCTCCATAAGTAATAGTCCTAACTGTCCTCTTGCAATCATTCTGGTACATGATAATATTTAATATATAATATATATATATATTCTTATATGGCCACAAGACCGTTTTCCAACCTCTGCAGGCTTTTTTTGCAGGCTTTTAAGGTACTTTTTAGCTAATTGTCACCCGACTATCCTTTTTGAGGATAACTAGTGGTTTGCACCTTGCAGTAAAGCCTCTGTAGTTCAGTTGTTGATGTATTCTGTGGATGGTAGTCTTTGACACATTCACGCTTACCTCCTAGAGAGTGTTCCTGATCTGTGGGACAGTTGTTTTGGGATTTCTCTTAATTATGGTGAGCATTCTTCGGTCATCCACTGTAGAAGTCTACCTTGGCCTACCAGCCCGTTTGCGAGCTCACCAGTGCTTTATTTCTTTTTTTAATTATGTTACAAACTGTTGATTTTGGTAAGTCTAAGGTTTTGGCTATGTTTCTGATATTTCAGCCTCATAATCGCTTCCTTGACTTCCAATGACGTCTCTTTGGTCTCATGTTGACAGACACCAATAGCAGTCTCCAAAGGCAGATGCAAAGTCTAGAATCAATAGTAGACATTGACAGCTCTCTTATGCCTGCACAGATGATGTGATGGAACACACCTGACTAACTAGAAACACCTAGCAAGCCAATTTTCCAATACTGTTGGTGCCCTGAAATAGGGAGAACAATGTATAAAAAGTGTTGTAATTTCTAAATGGTGAAACCAATCTGAAAAAAGAAAACATTGAATTAAAAATGAGAAACTCTTTAACCTCGTAGTAATGTTTTATTTCAATTCCAAACTGTCTAGAGCTAAAAGAAGACACAATGCTTCCCTTTCCAATACGTATGGAGGGCACTGTAGGTGTGAGCAATATGGTCCTACCTAGTCCCTGACTCATCCAATTCTTTGAGAACCATCAACAAGTGTCTGCTATGTCTTGAGATTAGGCATAACAATTATGTTTTTCCTTTACTTAATTACTTACTTACTTCATTCAGTGAAAGGTGAGAATTTTCCATAAATAGTATTTTAGACTATAAGATACTAAATTAAATCTAAGTCTGATATCTAATTCTAAAGTGTAGTGTTGTTTTCAATGTATGTAGCCTAATGTACTGATTATTAAATCATTTGGAATATAATTTATTCATAACAAGTACAGTACCACCTACCACCATGTGTGGGTGTGAACGGAAACTGGAGTCATCGTGGCTGACATGTTTTAGCAAGCCCTCTGAGCTGAACAGAACAGAGCAACATTAGAGGGCTATGAGTTATTGGGTCGTCATATTTTTCTGATATTCCAAAGTATTTCGCATAGTGAAATAGCGTGGGCCGTCAATGATCAACTCCAGTAGTAGCCTACTGTATCTTGGACATATCAACCAGCCAATATTGCAAACCTTCCTTATGGTAAACCCCACAGTGCTTTCCAATGAGCTATTGACAGACTTATTGCGACTGGTGCCGTGACCTTTTTAACAAGTAGTTGCAGAAACAGCGCGTGGGAGGTGGGGAGAAGTACGTAGTTGTCTTTGCTTGGCGATTTTACCGAATCTCAACATGGAGGCACAGACACGGTTTCACCGAGAGGAGATCAACAGCACGGTATGGGAAGTCCCGGAGAAGTACACAAGATTGAAACAAATCGGGACAGGGGCGTACGGTTCCGTATGGTGAGTCGCATGACATCGCCTGTACAGTAAAGTAATCACTGCTGTTGAAATAATGTGTCGCTTGCATTCACACATGTTTACAATGTAACCAGACTAACTACTGTTATCATGTCTTAAGCTGCTGCAAAGAAAGTGTGTTGTTTTCGTAGGTTACAACTATTTACTGTAAGTATTGGTCAACCTCGAGTTATCATGTCAACGCTGACGCATTATGGTAAACAAAACATTTCACACTGAGCTTATTCTGTTATCAACAGCAGCTCTATCACATATGTAAAGTTCTGGTCTATTGTAAGGGAGGGTAGTTAGATCTTATACGGTATAAGCAATTTACCCCGAGGGCTGTGAAGACAGTGTGCACATTCACCTTGTGGTATGTTTTGACTAAGCAGCAGCACAACTGACGTTCCCACAAGCAGATCATTGTTAAAGGTATAGTTCACCTAAATTATAAAATCACATATTTGGTTCCTTACCCTGAAATGAGTCTATGGACAAGGACAACTTCAATGAACACTTTGGTTCAGTTTATCTGAGCACTGTAACTAACAGCTAATTGTTTAACCAAATGTTTAACCAAAACCCAATGCATGTCAATAGACAACCTTTTCATTTTGTGCATAAAGGCTCTCCAAACTTACTTTCTATGAAATAGGTAATTTTGCTGTAATCTGTACAGTATACAATGTTTAAGATATTCTCCTATTTGATTTGATAACTTATCAAAGACATGCACGGTTGCATTATTTCATTAGTAATAGGCACAGAGCACGAAGGCGATCGATGTATGCAACATTGGTAATTCAATGTTTTAGGGAATGTAGTGTACAGTATGTCATAATGCAAGAATATACACTAGGCCTACTTCCATATATTTTGTAGAGGATGTACTGGTGGCATGAGGGATTATCCCCGACAACTGCTGTTCCCGTAATGATCAAATAAGTGTCTATTTTCGCCTATTGGTAATTATTGAACATGGAATAGATAATTGTCCCACTCTCCTTGCCAACCCTCTGAACACTTCCATTTACTGCTCTGCCTATATAGGTGCAAAGTCTATGTTGATCGTGGCAGATGCACACTTTTCTGTGACACCAAATTACCAAAACGGTCTTTGCACATGGTTTTAGTGGTGTGCAGCGCTCTTTAGCGGAAGCAAATTGTTGTGATGTTATATTAGCATGTTTGAAAGAAACTCAATTACTTAATTTAAATGACTTTGAGATTATTTTGACATTTCAACATGCTAATTTAGTGTCCATTGACTTGCATTGGGTTTTGGTCATGCTAACAATTAGCTATTAGTTACAGTGCTCAGATAAACAGAACAAAAATGTGGATTGAAGTCTGTCCTTGTCCATAGACTTTCAGGGTAAGGAACCAAATATGTGATTTTGTCATTTGGATGAACTATCCCTTTAACACAAAAACAAGATTTTGAGGTTTACCTGTAATATGACTTTGGTTACCTACTACCTAGTTCCTACTTTAATGTCTCAATTGTATCTTTTTATTGCAGTCTGTACCAATGGATATTACACACCATGCAATATTGAGTGGGTTTTGTGATTCTTCTGGAAATATATTTTTGTCCTAGGGAAATATACATAATATACATAAAGTGTAAATGTTTTTAGTTTTTTTTGCAACCTAATATTATTTTCTCTTTGCCTCAGCTCAACTATAAATGAAAAGACTACAGAGAAAGTGGCTATCAAGAAGCTACACCGGCCTTTCCAGTCAGAGATCTTTGCAAAGAGGGCCTATCGTGAGCTGCGACTGCTCAAACACATGAAACATGAAAATGTGAGTACACATGGCCTGATCTTATCTTTCTCCTAGAACACTATAATACTTATTCTCTTTGACTCTGGAAAGATTACTTGCCTTTCCCTACCAGAGGGTCATCAGATCTTATGCCGTGCATTTTTCAGCTATATGTGGCAAGTGCTCACAAAGCTGACCATACAATTATAAGAAGATTATCCTGTGACTGTGAAACTGACATGCACAATTTCTGTATTATCGTCGGAAGATGATGGGAAACATTTTTATCCCTTATCACCAACATTCCCTGCTTTTTTGTGTCTTTCTCATATGTGGAACCTACAGTATTCCTCTCAAACACCTCTCTCTTATCTGAAAATTCCTGTCAGGTGATAGGGCTTCTGGACGTGTTTACTCCCGCCTCTAGCCTTGACGGCTTTCAGGACTTGTGAGTATTTACCATAATGGCTGTGACATCAGACAGAGTAATGCCTGAGGCTGAGGTGGAGAATGTCTTTGATGATTTGGTAGGACACACTGATATATTGACCTAGATAAAAACACAACTAAACCCAAGGAGGAGTATTGGTTCCTATTTAGATAATAAAACAATTGAAGGCCAGTATGAACAGGCATTATATACCATAGTGTGTGTGTTGTCTATTGATATACTGGTAGCTTTTTTCGCTATTCTCATCAGAACAAGGCAAATTTATGCATGCATGAATGAGCCACTAACCCTTACCACAACTTCAGCAGCATCTATGTTGCACACTCCAAAAATGACCTATGAACTTTGAGCTCCTGTAACTTTCAGATTTACATTTACATTTACATTCATGGCATTTAGCAGACGCCTTTATCCAAAGTGACTTACAACAAATATATTTGTTTAAGTAAGTGAATCATCTATCCATCAGTAATTATAAGATAAAATAATCAATGCTCAGACCAGGGGCCATAGGCAGTCACAATGCTAGAAGAAGGATTTTTTTTTTTAACAGGAGAGAAACTTGTACAGGGGGGTAGTGGGGGTGAAGAGGTCTTTAGGAGGGACCATTAAGATGTAGCCTGAAGAGATGGGTCTTCAATCTATGGCGGAATGACCCAGATGACCCAGGGGTTCACTCAGTATAGGAACAAAATGTTCAGAATGTTGCAGATAGAAATGTTATGGAGCTACACAATCCATTATTCCACCTGATCAAGAGTCATGTTTGTTCTACACAAGAAATCACATTTCTGGCTGAACATTCTGAGAGCCCCTGGTGTCATCATTCACATAAAGCCAGTCAATGGGTGGTTCTGGAGATGTGGTAGTGATGATATCTATGTCTGTCCACAGCTATCTGGTGATGCCTTACATGTTCACAGACCTCTCCAAAATTCGTGGGGTTCTGTCAGAAGATCGAGTGCAGTTTCTTGTCTATCAGATACTCTGTGGACTAAGGGTGAGTGAGTGTGTGTGTGTGTGTGTGTGTGTGTGTGTGTGTGTGTGTGTGTGTGTGTGTGTGTGTGTGTGTGTGTGTGTGTGTGTGTGTGTGTGTGTGTAAGTAAGTCATGGGCAAATTTGATTTTTTTAGTTGCTGTTCTATATCATAGTACTTTGTCTATTTTTTCTCCTCTTCTGGTCACAGTACATTCACAAAGCTGGCATCATTCATAGGGTAAGTGTTATGGTATTAGAGACACATGGCATTTGAAAGAAGGACTGTTTCTGCTGTGAAACATGAGAATGTTGTTTTAAATAATCATCATTGGCATAGAGTCATCAGAACCCTGCCCAAACAGGTAGGATGAGTAGACTTATTACTGATAAATTCCCTAAGACACGCTAGACATTGTGAAGACACGCCCGGCTCAACGGTGTTGTTTTATGGAACACCCATGTCTGTGTAAATGTGTTGATTTGGACAGAGCTTGGGCAGAGCAAACTTTATTTTACCTAACACCCTAATTGCCTGTTAACCATTCACTTGGTTTGTTGTTACTAAAACCGTTGATAGATTTTGTGTTATACTGTAGGTTTATTATTTTGCTGTATAAAAGCAAGTTAATCTCAGCCACAACACTCAGCATTTGAGTCACACTTCTGTTCTTTTGCAGGACCTTAAGCCTGGTAACTTGGCTGTAAATCAGGACTGCGAGCTGAAGGTTTGTATCATGAATAGGATAATTCAGGAAAAATCAATGCAGAGAATAAATCCTGGATTATGACTATGCCTTTGCTGTTGATGCAGATCCTGGACTTTGGCCTGGCTCGCCACGCTGAAGCGGAGATGACCGGCTATGTTGTGACTCGCTGGTACCGGGCGCCTGAGGTCATTCTAAACTGGATGCACTACACCCAGACTGGCAAGACCATCATAGCTATTACACACTCTCACCCTCTTGACCCTCTCTCAGATCTTGACTGTAGTTTGTAAAACGTGTGTATTGTCTTATCAATACCATAATAGTCTAAAACTTTATGGTACTGACATGAGACAGCAATGGCTTCTTATCAAGTTTAATGTATGTTGTGCTACATCAGACTGGGGTCAAATATGTAAAATAAAAGTTTTTGTGAGTTTGCACTTTTTGGCCTATACCATCGGTTCAATTGTACCAGGCAAACTAAATCAAAAGCAGCGTGAGTATTTCAAGGTACTTAACATAATGTTCTTGACACAGATCTGAACTACACAAATGCATACTCTAACTATGTAGGGATAAGGCCTCTGTTATGTAAGTATGTCTTACCAAATATAGCAGTAACCGAACAAGAACTGAAAAATGTACTGTTGTCTGGTAATATATCTGCCACACTGTTCTTCATATCACAGTTATCTGACCTTTTGAGTGTGGCACCATACTACAAGACTCACTGACTCTATGTATGTACATGTGAATTGGTTTTCAATGTCATGGTTTTAATTTTAAAATGTTTACCTATACACTCCCATTCTAGTGGATATCTGGTCCGTGGGATGTATAATGGGAGAGATGATCAATGGGAAGACTCTGTTCAAAGGGAAAGACTGTATCCTTTCATTTTACTCTACTTGTGCAATGTTTTTGTCTACATAAGGCCTTGTTTTTGTCTGTATACTGTAAGGCTGAAAAATGAATCCATGTCTGTTACTCGAATTTTCACACAAATCACCCATTGACACAAATGCATGTTCAAGTTAGGCATGCTGATCTCAAGTTAGGAATGGTCCCATGGTGTCCCCGCCATATACAGTACTCCTGAAAAGTGTTATTTCACCGTTTGTCTGTCTGAATCCACTTGACAAGTTCATGAATACATTTGGCCTGAATGACCTTGACTCTAACCCTTGACTCGCAGACATGGACCAGCTGACTCAGATCATGAAAGTGACTGGAGTACCAGGACCTGACTTTGTTCAGAAACTGGACAGTCAAGAGGTAGATTTGGCACCTGGATGATACCAGATTTGAGAATGTGGTGTATATTTTGTGATAAATTCATAATTCTAATCTCTCCATGGAATCAGAATTTGTCCATTGCTAGATTTGTTAGAAGTGTCCATGAAAATGACTGCTAATTTTTTCTGTCTTGTGACTGTCTTTTTGTAAAAAGGCAAAAAGCTATGTACGATCTCTCCCCCACTTTCCAAGAAAAGACTTCTCAATGTTGTTCCCCAGAGCCAGTGCACAGGGTGAGTTCAATTGATTTCACCCACATACTGTAGGCTGCAACGCATTTGTTATTGCGCATGAAATGCTGTTATTCAGGTTTTGTACATCAGGTTTTGTACAACCCTTGAGTTTGTTTGTTCTGTAATCCAGTATCGTCTCCAACCAGTTGCCTGTTATTCACTGTTTCTCTATTTAACTTCTTCCAGCTATTGACTTGCTTGAAAAGATGCTGGTCCTTGATAGTGAGACTCGGTTGACAGCTGAAGGTGCTCTGGAACACCCGTATTTTGATGGCTTGAGGGACCCAGAGGATTGCCCTGAGCCACTGCCATATGATGACAGTCATGACAATGCCACACTGCCCCTAGAAGAGTGGAGACGTAAGTGCTAATACAATTCTTTTTTTTTCTCCTTAATATTAGATGGATTTTATGATCACATTTTGTTTTCAGATCTAAGATTTACTTTTTAATTTGTAAATGTGTTTTACAAAGTTACTTATCTTTTATCTATTTCATTGTCTAAACCTTTTCCTCGTAGGGTTATCCTTCAAAGAGGTGAAGAGCTTTGTGCCATTCCCACGGCGAGATTCCAAGAGACGAAACACACTGACTATGTCCCATTGATTCCATGCTAGTGATGTGAAACAACGTTGTTGTGGTACCATAAACCAACACACACACGCACGCACGCACGCACACACACACACACACACACACACACACACACACACACACACACACACACACACACACACACACACACACACACACACACACACACACACACACAACAAACTATACTAAATTGTTACATTTTCTTTCAGCAAAGACTGTGGGATTGGAATTGTGAGTGTACTGAACTACAGTCCAGCCATTTCAAATGGCCACTCGGTTTTTCAGCAATCATAGTTTATTTTAATTCACCCTCTCCCACCAGTGAAGTCTTTGTTGTCCCTGCATATATTTGTCAACATAATTAGTATTGTGACACAAAATGTCACTTTTACAGTTCTTACCGTGAGTCTTACTGAATGAATGTATTTTTATATGTAAGGATACTGTATTGAAAAAAAGAAGTTATGTTGTGAGGTAAGAACTCTGTTTCCTCAATAAATGGCCAATGATACATACAGTTTAACTTCAGTTTGGAGTCCTCTGTTAATTAAATATTTTTAAATTATGAATGATTATCCTCCGGAGAACAGTGACATGGATTAAATTAATTCAAGCCTGCAAGTGAGATGTCATGGATCAATTGGTATGCGACTGGCAAGCATGGGTCATTTAATTTGAAATGCAAGCAAGATAAGGGGGTCTATTGTGGTCCTTTGTGGCTCAGTTAGTAGAGCATGGCGCTAACAACGCTTACATTGTGGGTTTGATTCCCGCTGGGACCATATATACTGAAATGTATGCACTCATTGCAATGTAAGTCGCTTTGGATAAAAGCTTCAGCTAAATGGCATATATTATTATATTATATTATGTCTATTCAAATACTGTATTTTGTGGTGCACATAAATTGCTGTGGGGCATGTGCATGTGGTCATAGTGGACCAGCCATGATCAATGCCAGCCTCTACCTTACCTGAATGAAAGAGGATTTGATAGGTGAAAGTGAAATAGCCTTGACAAGGCTGTGATACACAATTTAAAGTGGCATTTCCTAGGCCAGCAGAATTATTTATGTATTTATTTATTTTCATAATTGTTGGGTTATGTGTTTGATTGATTAGCAAATATTGTATACACAAAAATGTTGGTAGGCCAAGGAAAACGTCCACAGTGGATGACCAAAGATTGCTCACCATAATTAAGAAAAACCCCAAAACAACTGTCCCACAGATCAGGAACACTCCCGGAGGTACATCCACAGAATACGTCACCAGCCAAACTACAGATGCTGATTGCAAGAGGAAAGTTTGGAGAAAAAAGGATCTTCCCAAGATTTACAGCATACCACCTCATTTGTGAAACATGGTGCATGGGGTGTTGGTTTGGCCAGGTATAGCTGCCACTAGACCTTGATAACTTGTCTTAATTGATGATAGTAACTGCTGACGGCAGCAGCAGAATGTATTCTGAAGTATACAGAAACATATTGTCTCCTCGAGTGCTAGCAAATGCCTCCAAATTCATTGGATGGTGCTACATCACACAGTAAAACAATGACCCAAAATCAAATCAAAACAAATCAAATTTTATTTGTCACTTATATTGCATACAGTTGTAATTGACAGTGAAATGCTTTGGGATCTTGCTCCACGCTCAACAACAGCAGTCAGCAACAATCAACAACTCAATAATAAGTAACAAAAAGGCTGCCGTACCAGGTGATGCAGCCTACCTTCACCACCAGGGGTCTGCCTGTCAAGAAGTCCAGGATCCAGTTACATAGGGAGGTGTTGAGACCCAGGTCCCTGAGCAAGTGCCATAGCAACTAGGGAGTTTTTCAGGGCCAAAAAGTGGAAAGGTCTTGACTGGCCAAGTCAATCTTCAGATTTAAATCCAGTTGAACATGCATTTCATTTCCTGATGCTAAGATTTTAGGCAAAAAGACCTCAAAACAAACAACTGAAGATGGCTGCAATACAGGCTCAGCAGAGCATCACCAGAGGCATCTGGTGGGATCAATGGGTCGCAGACTTCAGGCAGTTATTGCATGCAACGGTCCACCAAATACTAAACTTCAGTGCTTAATTTGGACATTTGATAAATCTGTCCCATTACTTTTGGGTAGCCTGAAATAGGGGGACTATGCATAAAAGTAGTGTCATTTCTGAATGGTGAAACCAATATGTACACAGATACCATTAAATAAAAGCTGAGAATCTCTACTTTAACCTCATAGTAATTGTTTGATTTCAAATCCAAACTTTTGGAGTGTAGAGCCGAAAGAAGGGCACTGCATAGGATTGCAGATTTTTGCCACCAACTGCATCATCATGCCTTGCAAGTTGATTTGGTTGCTGGTAACCAATACATGATTGAACCCTCTCAACCCATTGAATGCCTATGTGAAAGGCATTCTCCCTTATTCAAGTTTCCAGCCCGCGAAATCATCATCATCTAGCTGGCCTGTTTTTGTCCAAGGGGCGTGTTCTTTTCTTGGCTGCTAACCCCGCTCTCCGCCCCGAACACCAATCAGCAACATTTACTGCACATCAGAGGTTGCAACAGTACAGTTAGCTAGCTGGCTAAAAAGCTAGCAGTCCTCCTAACTGACTAGGTCGACAACTTAGTTGGTTATTCATTTTTATACTGAAGTTGTTGATTGCATGTTTAATGACAGCATTGGAATTATTTCCTCGTCTGTTCAATGTAAGGCTGAGGCAACAAAGACGTTTTACGACGAAATACACCGGCTTTGGGCCGAAGTATAACAAGGTGAGCTAGCTAGGCTAGCTAACGAAAAGCCTTTGCTGTGCAAGCGGTTCATTCCCTTCTGTCGAGCTGCCAGTGACTAAATAAGGTAAGAAATAACATTATCATTATTCTAGTGTTGCAAGTATGATGCATGCGACTGTGCCAAATATATGTATGTTTCGAATCGTACTTGTCATCTTTAAGTAGTTATTTATTAGCTAGCCGGCTAATTGTAGCGTGTCGTTAGCTAGCAGCTAAAATGCTAACATTTCATTAAGCCAGAAGCTAACTTAGCCAGCAAGTTGGTATGCTCCCCGCATTAGCGGTTTAGCTTGCTAGCTACCAAAGTTAGTCGCTGCACACTTTTCAAATGGTAGACTTGTATCCGATTTTGATACGATACTGTTCATTTCACTTGCACAGTAATTTTGTTGAACTGTCGTAACCAGTTAGTTATTTCGTGTTTTATTCTTTGTGTGGCTTTATTATGATCCACTAAAATGGTAGAAATGGCTGACACTTCAGTCTGGAAATAAGGGCACTCATCAGTCAGTCGAGGCACATTCGCAAACGATTGGCTTGGAGGAGGCTCTATCCGAATGCAGAGAGAAATGATTGGATGTAGCTGACCTTGTTGGGTTGACATACTGTAGTTGCTGTGATAAAGTCCAGAAAATGTATACCCGCGAGCTTGCAAGCTCATTAAGTACTGTAAAGAGTTCAATCCACTAGTTTGACAGCACTGCAGGGCATCACGTCGGACTATGCTTTTCGCATGTTTGGTTTCAGGACTGTGAAAGAACTGTTTACATGTAGGTAATACTGACGTTATCTTTGGAAGGTACTGTTAGTTGGGCCATAACCCGCCCCCACGAGTAGCAAAATAAAAACACACCTCTTTGCCTGAGTTTAGCCTTGATACTTTGCTTTGTGTGTCAGTGTGCCTAATCTGTCCTCCTGTGATGTAGATATGTCCTTATACAATTAGTGCACATGCTTTTGAGGTGATGAATCCAAAGTTTACTTTGTGGAAACGTTAGTCCACAAGTCCAAGCTGTAATATTGGATAGATACAGCAAACTAAAAATCAATTTTGCATGTAGTAGCATGACATTTAGAAGGCGGTGGTTGGCAGACTACCATTCCCATCTGTTGGAAATTCTTAGCCATTGCCAGTTTGAGGTTTGTAATATAATGGTGTGATGATAAGTTACTGTTACTAATGCACACAGCCTATTTTCCATTTATCAAAATGCTTGCTGCAAGCCAGCTGTCAGTTTAAGAGATCCAGTGTGGTGAAAATTTGATCCAGAAGAACATGTAACATTTGCAACAGTGTGTCAGCCCACTCTGTTGAATACTGCCCCATTTCTGGCAACATTTTAATTCCAGTGCCTAGTTTTCTCACATCTCTTGTTCATCTGGTTACAGCAGTTGGCGTCAGGGCTGCGTGGTTGGAGGCCTATGAGGAAGCCACGGCGGAGGGGCCAACTGGCCGGGGGTGGGGCAGGGAGGTCTGATGCAACTGGCGGAGGGCGAGGGGTGGGCCGCCAGCGTTCTCCCTCACCCTACAGCCTCAAGGTGTCCCCATCCAGAGAGACACTGACCTACTCCCAGGCCCAGAAGGTGGTGGAGGTAGACCTAGATGGCAGGCTCCACCGGATCAGCATCCTGGACCCCCTGACAGTCATCACTGAGGATGAGATGACTGCCCAGGACATCGCTGAGTGCAACAGCAACAAGGAGAACAGTGAGCAGCCCCTTCCCCCCGCCAGCACCACCCCAGTACGCAAACCGGCCACACCTAGAGGCCGCAAGAAAGACTCCAAACATTCCTCCTCCACACCATCATCATCCTCCACTCAGAAACACTGCTCCAACTCTCACTCACAACCACATGACAAGACTAACTCTTCACACCACCACAACCACCCCGCTCCCCTACCCGAGCCCACCTTCCGCCTGCTGGAGACCTTTAGGCCCTCAGAGGCGCCCCCTCTTCCGACGGCCTACTACCGCTACATAGAGCGCTCAGTGGAGGAGCAGGAGGTCGAGACAGAGTATGATATGGACGAGGAGGACACTGCCTGGCTGGAGATGGTCAACGCCAGAAGGATGTCGGGTGGCCAGGCCGCCGTGTCCCCAGATACCTTTGAACTGCTGGTGGACCGCCTGGAGGAGGAGTCCTACCTGGAGGCGCGTAGCCGGGCGCCCTCGCAGAGTGCCATCGACGAGGACGCCTTTTGCTGTGTGTGCCTGGACGACGAGTGCCTCAACAGCAACGTCATCCTCTTCTGCGATGCCTGCAACCTGGCCGTGCACCAGGAGTGCTATGGTGTGCCCTACATCCCTGAGGGCCAGTGGCTGTGCCGGTGCTGCCTGCAATCTCCTCAGCGGCCCATGGACTGTGTGCTCTGCCCCAACCGCGGCGGTGCTTTTAAGCAGACCAGTGACGGGCGCTGGGCCCATGTAGTGTGCGCCATCTGGATCCCTGAGGTGTGCTTTGCCAACACGGTCTTCTTGGAGCCGGTGGAAGGGGTGGACAATATACCACCGGCCCGTTGGAAGCTCACCTGCTACCTGTGCAAACAGAAGGGCCGGGGGGCCTCCATCCAGTGCCACAAGGCCAACTGCTACACAGCCTTCCACGTCACCTGCGCCCAGCGTGCTGGCCTCTTCATGAAGATCGACCCCGTGCGGGAAACCACCGTGAACGGGACCACCTTCTCGGTGAAGAAGACAGCCTTTTGCGAGGCACACTCCCCACCAGGGCAGGAGGGGGGCATGGCGGGGTCCGACGAGGAGGAGACAGCGGGGAGGGTGGTGGGGGGCAGGGCCAGCCGCGGACGCAGCGCCTACACCCAGTCTCCAGAGGTGGAGAAGCAGTGCAGGAAGAAAGAGGCCAAGCAGGGGAAGAGGAAGGGGAAGAAGAGGCTGGAGGTGGCGACTCGCCGCGCAGCCACACCCATGGTTACGGTATCACAGATCCCCACACACAGGTAAGTCTGTCTGCTGGTGTTCACGTCCTACTGCTTAATGGTCTTGTATACCTGTAAACATGCTGTCCATCCCTATTCCACCGTATATGTAATCAGACATCAGTATTTGGCAAACAAAATACTTCATTAGGAACTCTATACTAATACTGGGTAGGGCCTCGCTTTGTTCTCAAAACAGCCTCAATTCTTTGTGGCATTGATTCCACAAGATGTTGGAAACATTCTGGTCCATGATGACATGATTGCATCACGCAATTCCTGCAGATTTTTCAGGTGCACTTTCAAGCTGGGAATCTCCTGTTCTACCACATCCCAAAGGTGTTCTATTGGATTCAGAACCAGTGACTGGGAAGGCCACTGAAGAACACTAAACTCATTCTCATATTCATGAAACCAGTTTGAGACGACTTTTGCTTTGTGACATGGTGCATTATCATGCTGAAATAGCCATTAGAAGATGGGTAAATTGTGGCCATGAAGGGTGCACATGGTCAGCAACAATATTCAAATGTGGCATTCTTGCGATGATTAATTGGTATTAACGGGCCCAAAGTGTGCCAAGAAAACATTCCCCACACCATTACACCACCTCCACCATGAGAAGGTGTACAGGTGTTCCTAATAAAGTGTTTGGTGAGTGTATGTCTCATGCTTACACACGTACACACTTGAACTCAAAATTAAGATACATTTTGTAAATGGAATACCAAGATTCAGATTGATGATGATCTAGAACACAACATCTCTACACTTTCACATACAGCAATGAACAGAGATGTGGACTTGAGATAACTGAGTGAGTTGTGTGGTGTCTTGAACTTATCTTCATGCCCCGCAGGTTGAACACCATCTGCAAAGGAATTCTTGTCCAGAGGAAGAACCAGTTCATGCAAAGGCTGCACAACTATTGGCTGCTGAAACGTCAGTCACGGAATGGGGTGGCACTCAACCGTCGCCTGCACTCCCACGTACAACCCCAGAGAAGCATTGAACAGGTTAGAGGTCCCAGACACTTGGGGCTCAAAGGGGATATAGGCATATTGGGTGTTTATACAGCGGGGTGTGGCATAGCCTTTGGAAAGATATAGATAGAAATATGATGTGATTCAGTTCTTGCTTCCAGTTGACAGAGAAACGTGTTCTATTCAATGGATTCCTGTCCAAATGTTCTGTGACAGTCACTCATGATGAAGCTTGTAGTTGTATGATGATAATGATTTTTCAAGAAATTCTAGTCTCCAGTATTTAACTAAGCCCTCTGTGTTTGCAGACTGAGCCAGATGAGAAGGTGTCTGCCGTGAGGGAGGAGCTGAAGTACTGGCAGAAGTTGAGGCACGACCTGGAGAGAGCCAGGCTATTAGTGGAGCTCATCCGCAAGAGGGAGAAACTAAAAAGAGAACAGGTATGAAGGGGAGACAAGATCTTTTTACAGGCATCCTGCTCTTCTTTAATACTGTTGTCATTTTGCCTATTATTATCCTGTTTTATCCACATCTGAGAGCTCATTCTCAACTCAATGACTTACTTACTTGTGCAAACCAGGTAGTGTGAGTGAGACAATCTTCACATGTTCTGCACAGGAGATCCACTAAAATAAACAGGGTTAGAAATCAGGGTTTGGGGCACCCAAAAAACCCCATATTAGAGATTTTGGCAGCCAAACTACCGAATCATTGCCCAATCTGTTAACCAATTATCATAACAAAAAGTTATTTTTTTGACATGCTACCAAAATCTGGGCGGGGGGAATTTTGTGTTTCATGCAAAAAATGAGCATCACTGCAACAGGGGGCATACTGCCTGATAATGTGGACCAAAGGTAACTGGTTTAGGTTGATTTATTATCAGTCATCATGACCGCACCAGTAAAGTCACACAGCAAGGTGGGACTAATACTACAGTAGGCTGTTTGCACATATACTTTGTTGCTTGATTGTAGTTCATTCGTGCCCCCTTGTTAAGACTTTTTACAGTCATATTTTTTGTCTGTCAAAATGACGGATGCAGAAATTTCTTGGTAAACGGAATCCCTGGTTCTGCAGTGTACCATCTAGGAAGACAATGTTGAAGCACCGCTTTCTGACCTCCCTCTCTCACCCTCCTTTAAAGGTCAAAGTTCACCAGGCAGCCTTGGAGATGCAGCTGACCCCTGTGTTGGTGCTCATGCGTTCCACACTGGACCAACTGCAGGAGAAAGACACAGCACAGATTTTTGCAGAGCCAGTCAACCTCAAGGAGGTAGGGTATACTAATACTCATGAAGTTCTTCATGTGGTTTGTGGTGCATTGCAATGTTGCAGGAGAGATGTTTGGCTTAAGTTTTGTTGGGAACTACTGACAAGTCGGTGTTACACTCGAGATCAATGTTTTCTCCAACTGTTGCTTAATTAGTTATCTTAATTATGTTAGTCTGAAAGTACTTCTCAATAGTCAAGAGACTTCTTTAGTCGTAAATCTGCTGCAATGATCTGAAAACATTGGTGAAATAAAAATGGTGGAAGCCTACCAGAGAGCTGGTTCTTCTCACCTGTCTCAATTCCCTCATATCAGTTTGAATGAAGGAATGAGGAGGAAGAGAGGACACCGCTTGAGACTGTTTCGTTCTCTCCCTGACTCCCTTTCTCCTGTATCCCCAGGTGCCTGATTACCTGGAGTTCGTCAGCCAGCCTATGGACTTCTCCACCATGCGCTCCAAGCTGGAGGCTCACGGCTACTGCTCGTTGGCCGACCTGGAAGTGGATTTCAACCTGATGGTGGCCAACTGTCTGCTGTACAACTCCAAGGACACAGTCTTCCACCGCTCTGCCCTGCGGCTCCGTGACCTGGGAGGGGCCATCCTCCGCCATGGCCAGAGGCAGGCACAGAACACGGGGCTGGACCAGGACACGGGCATGCACCTCCCAGAGTCGCCCCAGAAGCATGACTTCTACCGCTGCACCTGGGACGATGGTAAGTCAAAGGAACTCAGTGGTTGGGATACACTTGTTGTGGGGTTGATATAGTAGAACCTTGCACAGTAAATGTAATTTACAAAGCTTTAAGTGTGATGATGCTCACAGCAGCCTGAAACATGAAAAGCGTTGTCATAGAGGTACCTCTCTCTGGGCTACAGGCTAACAAACACAGACACTTTGCACTTGTTGCTTTTGTAGTGAGCTCAAAGTCATGGTGTATTTTTACTGCTGATGAAGTGACAAATTGTATTGCTTTTATAAATTACCATGTTTGCCCCCAGTGTTTTTGATTTAAAGGTGCAATCTGTAATTCAAACAACAACAAAGTGGGTTGCATGCCACTTTTTTGGTAAACAGCTGAGGGATGGATACAAATTATAGTTTTTTTAAGTTCTTCAAGAATCAATGGCTATATATAATTAATTTAAAAGTCCAAAAGTCTATGTACCAATTACAGATTGCTGCTTTAAAGTTTGCATCCTGTGTATGATTGGATTTGTGGTTTTGCCCTAAAAACATTCTCACTCCCTCTCTCTATGTCTGCTAGTGGACACACTGTTGGACCCAGACAACCGGCTACACATGTCCACTGAGGAGCAGCTGAAGGAGCTGCTGGACAAGCTGGACGTGGTGACCTCCATGCACTCCAGCGGCGCCCGCACCCGACGTGTCCGCCTCCTTCGCCGTGAGATCAACAACGTCCGGTACAGACAGGGACAGCACCACCGCCACTCACTCCTCAACGGAGACATCAAAGACGAAGAACAGGACGAGGAGGATGATGAGGCAGACGAGAAAGACACTGGTGCTGAGAACGCCCTGTCGTCTTCAGATAAAGGTGGGTGATAAAAGCGTTTGGATTAACTTTATTTACGATATTTAACGATAAATGCACTTGCGCAAAAACAGATTATTTTTGACCTGATGAAACGAGACCAGTTGCAAACATGAGCTAACAGAAAATTATCCTCAGGTAATTGAGCCAGGGTCCCCCCCACGCACCAACCCAAACCACCTCACTGTCTGCAGTCTAGTAAGTAGGGTCCCACATAGTCTTGTCAGCCATGGTTGCCTCACAACCCCTCTCCAAGTGCACTCACTCTACCTTCTTCTCGTTCTATGCACCACTCTGTGGACTCTCCTCCATTGGCCTCATTCAGTCATGTCATGCCATCTCACTCTGACACCAATGTCTCGTTCTATGCACCACATCTAGGGGTAATCGGGAATACTCAGCATTGAACAGAATTCGAACCCCGGTCTCCTTTGCCTCATCCTCACCACGTAACAGTTACGCTAAAGCATTACCTTGGTCACAGATGACTAAATTAGCTTTGGTGGTATTCATACTGTTTAAAAGTTGTCAAAAGTGCTAACTCGCATATTGCTTTTGTGTGAACATTTTCAGCATATTGATATTGTATACCTCTACCAGTCAGTTGGACGTTGGTGATGGTAGTGTCATGCTTGCGTGGGGAAAGGCCGGAGTAAATTAATTGTACATTTCATAATTTCCTTTTGTCTCTTTCAGAGGACCCCAAATCGACACCACCCCCAAAGCTGGAGCCAACAGCCCTGACTCCGCCCCCTCTACGGGGAGACAGGCCCCTGGAGCCCCCCACCCTTCGGCCCGTGACCGGGGATCCAAGGACCCCGAGCCGGCCAAACAAGCGCCTGAAGTTGAAAAGCGAGAGCTCAGACAGTGGTATGCCCACTACCGATACAGGGAACAATAATTGCACTAAAGCAGAAGAGACGCCCAGTTTGCACAGTGGAGGTATGACGGTGGTCAACGGCCTTTCTGACCACTCTTCCCCACGCCCCCCCACCGGGGGAGTCGGACGTCGGACTTCTGTGCTTTTCAAAAAGGCCAAAAACGGAGCCAAGCTGCTTAGAGAAAGAGACAATCCTTTGCTGAACGGGAAAGGGGGGGGGGGTGACAATAGCTGCAGTGCCCCCTTGACCCCCAACTCTGCTTTAAGTACCCCTTTATCCACACCGTCTAAAACCCCCCAGCAGAACCAAACCCCCCCCTCACTGACCACCACACCTGAACGTCAAACCCCTGGTGGAGGTCCCAGCTCTGACAGTGAGCTGGACAAGACACCTAACCATGCACTGGAGAGTGGTGAGTTGACGGTTTGTGTTTTATGGTTTATACTGTCGTGTACTTGAGGTGTAGACATCAGGATGGTTTTCTGTCTCTTTTTCAGGACTCACCAATGGGTTCAAAAAGCACAAAGATGGTGGTTCCGATTCAGACTGTAGCCCTATCCCAATCCTTCACAAAGAAATGTAAGAAATCTGTATCTTGACAGTTGTTGTGTGTAGGCCTACAACATGCATTCCAATGTTATGTCCTCTACTACCTTGATACAGGGCTATCGTAAAATTGACTACTCACACCGTATCAAGAAAACGTGTGTAGGGCAAGTTGTTTTTTGTTAGTTCTTTATCAAACTAAAGTTGTTATTTTGGGTAGTGGTCATGCAAGTGTTCATATCAGCAGAACCGCACAGCTCATTGACGCATTCCATTTTCCTATAGCAGCTCACCACCCAAACGAAGCCTGGGGAAACCAGCACTTTCCAAAGTACCATTCCTGGAGACTGTCAATGGGGATTCAGATTACACTGGTACAGGTATGTGTGTTAGATTAAGAGAGTAACACTGAGAGAATGTCTGTCATGCCTAATTTTATGTCTGATTTAAATTGTTGTAACGCACAGATACAAATATTTATCACACTATCTGTTTTTTTCCATGTCTCTCTGCAGGCAATAGCATCCTGATGCCTTTTGAGAACGGAGCTGAGCTGGAGCCCCTGGACTTGGTTTGGGCTAAGTGTCGGGGGTACCCCTCCTACCCTGCTTTGGTGAGAATACACTGGGGGGAAAAGTGTGGTCTGAGACAGGTCCTAGATGAAGTGAATTTAAGATGCATGAGCTGGGTGGCATTTGGAATGGCAGGCTGGTGTGAACTTCACTGCGTTGCTGTTATTAAAAAATCTAATGAAACTTTATTTTAAGTGCATTGAGACAGCATTTGACACTCTACAGTGAAATCAGCGATGGTGAGCTCGGTCTGTCTCTTTGTGCAGATCATTGACCCTGAGATGCCTCAGGAGGGCTTGCTGCACAATGGGGTTCCCATCCCAGTGCCCCCAATGGACGTCCTCCTGCTGGGGGAGCAGAGGCAGGAGGAGGCCGGGGAGAAGCTCTTTCTGGTGCTCTTCTTCGACAACAAGAGGACATGGTGAGAGGGCTGGTGGTTTAGATTGGTAGGCTCGGAGCATGACAAGAACCGTTGAAGAGGTTGTCCAAGTTGATAGTGGGCCTGCTGCATAAGCTATGCAAATGGTTCGCTCAAAGCGCTTGACTCAAAGCACATTTTATAGGCCTACTTTTGACTGACTGCCATTGCTCCACAGTTCTATTTCCATGCTCGTTTCTTAATTTCTAGAAGTTGGATACATTGTAGCTTTTGTATGAATGAGTTGTGCTAGACGGAGTTTGTGGGAGCAGATCAAAAGTTGTTATGTTAACAACCAGCTGCTATTCATATAATGATTGCTGTGTGGAATTAATGGGGAATTTTATTCTGCAATCGCCTACAATGTTAGTTGAAAGCAAAAATATATGTGCATCCCTCACGGCTGCTCACGGTGGAGGAAAAAAACAGCAACTTTCATTTACTTCCTACTGTATGTAATATGGCCGACTGATGAGTACATTGTATTATAATGCATTTGGGACTAATATAGATAACTTTGCCTCAACACTCGACCTCTCCCCCCTCCCATAGGCAGTGGTTACCCCGGGACAAGGTGACACCCCTGGGCATTGATGACACTGCTGACAAGCTGCGTATCATGGAGGGCAGGAAGACCAGCATTCGTAAGTCAGTGCAGGTGGCCTACGACCGTGCCATGATCCACCAGAGCCGCGTGAGCCGCGACAACGCCTTTGTCACCTCCAACTACCTGTAGTGGGGGATACTCTTGGCCCAGTCCTAAATCAACCCCACTAGCCTGGGGTTTCACCTTCGTATAGATTTGAAAGGACTGGATGGGTGAAAGCAATATGCTTGCTAATGGTTAAACTGGTTACACTTATCTCCATCTTTTAAGATCTGTGGTAAGTGTCTTGGAGTGCACAGGCAAGGGTGATTTGGAACTGGGCACCTGATTATCCATCTATACCAAACCACTACTCTGAGAGAACAGTGGGATTATGCCTTTGTCTTATTTTAGACCATGTCTTTGTGAAGAAAGAGAATGTGAAGTATCTATCAACCCCACTTTGTTGGTGGGGGAAGAGAGCATTATTTTCCTCTAATGAATTGTAGAGGTATCTGCAGGAGCCCATTTGATGCAATGGAGCAGATGGGTGGCACTGCTGAGGCGGGATCAAAGTTCAAAGAACATCTCTTATTTTGTATAATGCTACTGCCAAGGAATCAAATGGTTGAAAAAGAGATTTCTCATATTTATATGAAACACAGAAAATGGATGAATGGATCACTGCCTTTTTTCTTACAATAGCTTTTTACATTTTAATGTTTTACAAAACCACTTGTTATATATTGTAAAGACACACCCATGTACATATGTATGTGTATATCATTCTCAACCTAATGTAATGTTGCTCTTTTTTTTTTTTAATTCAAGCGAATTCAATCACACGGGGCTAGAAAAACTGTACAAAAATATTGACTTGCTACAGAGTGTATTCCACTTGTCTTCAATGTCTGTTCATTGTTGTGTGTGTGTGTGAGTGTGTGTGCGTGTGTGCAGAAACACCCAATAGAATGGTCAATTGTTCTTTATATATAAATTCTCATTTTTTGATACGCAGAAATGTAATTTATTTATGAAAAGCAGAAAATATAGAAATAAAGTTATATATTGGTTGGAAACAAAAACTAAATCTGTTATTTAAGCTATTGAATAAGGTTTTAAGACTCACAGCCATGGTGAGCTGTGGTAAGTATTGGTGCAGAGTTTTTCCAGATGTTGGGTTCAGTTGTAGCCCACCATGAAGCACAGAAATATATTTATTGTTGAATATTACTAGAATTCCAAACCCAGTTTATGAATGGTGACAAATAGTTTTAAGCTTGTACAAACTGCAGATTTTACCTACTCGCCAAATAACATGTCTGAATCAGTATTTTCTCGTGTAGGGGAAATAAAGGTTCTATTGAAGAAACATATCTATTGTCACCATTTATTTGATGTTTTACTTTGCTGCTTTGAGAGGTAAGTACAGTGATTGATTGATTATGCTTGTATGGTCACAGTTCTTTTCAAACCTGTAAGTTGTCTTCTATATATATGAGCCTATGTTGGTCTATAGTACTGTATGTGTTTTATCCCTAAAGGTATAGATGCACTTTTTAAAAGGGAAGGGAATTTCCATTCCACCCTCAAAATGCAGACTGGATACAAACAGGGTGACTGACTGCCAAGGTATGATCAAATACTTATTTTAATATCTTAACCAGTTTTCTGCATATAACAATTCTCTTTGATTTAATACTGGTTTGTGACATCACAGTGAAAAACAACCATGTTTACAATTGTATTATTTAATTTTGTATCTGTAATTATACAAGGCCAATAGTGTTTCTTTACATTGTTTGGTACAAACTGCACAGACTGACTTCTAGACAAGATTATTTTTTGACTGAGCCTATGCTCTGAAATGTTCATTTTCTCACATCCCTTCATGGATTTAAAAGAATTGGTATAAGCATAGGTTAAGAAACTAAAAGGAGTTCCCACCTTAATTCTTAAACTACTTGATTCCAATAAAATCCATGAGGTGGACTGAACAAGTGTACACTTTAGCGAGAAGGGTAGAGAATCAGACTGCAACCTCTTTCTGAAATTCCAAACCAACCCCAGGCAGTCCTGTATAACTGTAGAGTGGATAGCTATAAGCAATATGGTAGCAGCTTCATCTGGCCCTCTGATTGGCTTGGTGGAAATGTCAGCATATTGCCTCCACCCACCTAATTCTCTCAGATCAACAGTAGGAGCCCGGGGCTGATTTGGAACCCCAAATCTTTCTCTTCTTCCCCCCTCAGTGTCTCTCAGGGCTGCTGCCTGAGCAGAGTGAGGTGGTTGTGTCGTAGTGTGCGGAGCTCCGTCAGCCTCCCCAGCAGGTGGGCAAAGCGCTGGGGCCCCTGAGGCGCCTGGGCTCCACACACCCTGGACAGCAGCTCCAGGATCAGCTCCTGCAGGCTCTCCACACATACCACTGCCCGCAGCGACGCTACGTCTGCTCACACAGGGAATAGACATGGTTTGTCACTGTCTGGCCATGCTAGCAACGACGCTTTCTAAATCCACCCTGGTGCACATGCTTAGTTCTTATACTTACAGTGCCCTCCATAAATATTAAGAAGATTAAGCATTTTTGTCTTATTTTAGCTCTATACTCCAACAGCTTGGATTTTAAATCAAACAATTACTATTGGGTCAAATTCTCAGCTTTAATTAATTTTTATTTTTTTTCTTCGTACTGGGTTCACCATTTAGGAAGTACAGCATTTTTTAAACAAACTCCCCCAATTTCAGGGCTCTAAAAGTATACGAAAAAAATATAAAAGAGTACATCCAAATGAAGTACTCATGTTTTAGTATTTGGTCAACAATCCTTTGCATGCAATAGTGATGCTCTGCCAGGCCTGTACTGCAGCCATCTTCAGATGTTTGTTTTGAGGTCTTTTTGCCTTATACTCTGAAATGAAATGCAAGTTCAGTTGGATTTAAATCTGAAGATTGACTTGGCCAGTCAATAACCTTTCGCTTTTTGACCCTAAAAAACTCCCTAATTGCTATGGCAGTACATTTGGTGTCATTGTCTTACTGTATGATGAAGTGCCATTTTTTTTATGATATTACAAACTGTTGATTTTGGCAAGTCTAAGGTTCTGGCTATGTTTCTGCTTTTCCAGCCTAATAATGGCTTCCTTGACTTTCATTGACACCTCTTTGGTCCTCATGCTGACAGACACCAATAGCAGACTTTCCAAATGCAAAGAATCAATACTAGACATTGACAGCTCTCTTATGCCTGCAGAAATGATGTGACAGAACACACCTGTCAAACCAATTTTCCAATATTTTTGGTGCATGAAATTGGGGGACTATGTATAAAAAGAGTTGCAATTTATAAATGGTGAAACCAATCTGAAAAAAGAAAATATTGAATTAAAGCTGAGAATCACTACTTCAACCTCATATTAATTGTATTAACTGTTGGAGTATAGAGCTAAAAGAAGACAAAATGCATCCTCCTTCCAATACTTATGGAAGGCACTGTATGTCAGTTTCAGCGTAACCTAGTCCCCACTGGGCGATTATATTTGCCTTTGATACTACTAATACTGCTACCACTTTTCATCAGGCATGGAGAGCCCGTCTTACCTGAGCACAGCAGTGCTGTAGCAGTGAGCAGGGCATACTCGGCCTCCGTCACTCCAAGGCCTGTCATACTGTGGAAGAAGTTGAGCACAGGTCCTAGCAGGTCCTCACTGCCTCCTGCACACAACACCATGATGCAGTATACAATCTCCCTAGTTGTCCCATTGCTTGACCCACTTCCATTATTACCCCTGACTTGTCATCTTACATTACAATAAAATAAACCTCTTCAAATGCTAATGTGTAGAAGATATCTGATATGATGCAAGAGTGTGCCTTACCTGAGTTTACTGGGCTGCCACTATGAATGTTCTCCTTTGACTCCAAGGTTTTCAGCCAATGATGAGTTGGGATGTTGAAAGGTTGTAGAGCTGTTAAAAGAAAACAATTAGCTCTCTGACACAGGCCTGGTCGGAAAACAACCTGTCAGCCTACACATGTGTAGATGTGTAAAGATTGAATAGGTAGGAAAATTCACTGCCAACTTGCTGACACCTATCCAATCCTTTCAGATCTACACAACAATCTTAGGTGAAGCAGCTAGTTCCACCTTACTACCTCTATGGTTGTGCTCCTAGTACCTGGGCTGGAGGCTGCAGGGTTCTGGCTGAACTGCTGTGCTGAGAGCAGGAACATGACCTCCACAGACGAGCTGGAGAGTAGAGTGCTCTGGTCTAGGTAATCCAGAAGTTCAAACCCTGCATGGATACAGGAGGGTAGATAATTGATGCTGCAGGATGGAGTTCAAGAGGCAGGGAGCACCACTGAGATCTCAATAGTCTAAGGTGACTTCCTTTCTTGTCTCCTTTCCTTCATCTGCACTGATGTGAAAACACCGGGAGGGTGAAGACAATGTGGTGTATGCCACCTGGGAATTAGACCCATTTATCTAGTTTTTTAAATTTTCAAATCAGTGCATAGAAGGGTAGGAAGCCATATTGGGATGTGTCCCAACTCACCAGGTACACTTTTGGCAAACTGCAGCAGCCTTTGAGAGGGAGGTGAGGCTATGTCTATTAGTCTGTCTCCATCATCATCTGTGCAAGACCACTCAAACACCTGCAGAGACACAGAGCAACTGAATAAGCAACTAAAATGATGAAATAATTAGCAAAATGACAGCATAATGTTGACCCATTGTCAAATCTTCACCCATGAACAACTGAGTTGTTGCTAGATAATCAATGACCCACCCGGCAATGTGTGGTGTCCTGTGCCCTATACTGTCGATGAGCCTCCACCATCCTCTCCAGCACGTGTTTCTGTTCTCTTGACAAACTGGCAGAGAACACCTAGCGCATTGAAACAAATGAATCAAGAGCAGTTTGCTTGCTATTTGAGTGTAATAACCACTTTGACATAGTCCTGCAGTATCAAGCCAGAAAATCTGATAGACCCAAAATGGGCAAGAAACGGAGGAAGAGAGAATAAGGAAGGACAAAGAGCGGTATGAAGAATAAAAAGAGGTGGTTACCTCAAATGAGGAAAAAAGCAGGAAGGAAGAAGAGGTATCTGAAGACAAGTAAGGAAAAAGCGGAGGTACAGTATATGAGAAGAGAGAGGGAAGAAAGAAGCTAGTATACCTGTCCTGTCAGCCTGCTGGTGGAGCTGACGCTCCTCCCCTCCACATTCTCGTCCTCCTCATGTCCTCCTCTGTGCTTGGCCCCCTTCCTCAGCCTCTTGGACTGGCACTGCACCTCTGTCAACAGACCTACGGACACAACTGGTTACAGCACAGTTTGAGATGCAAATCAAAATGTCAATCAAATGTGTTTTGTCCACAGTAACTCACTTTCACTGACCAGATTTCTCTCTTCAAATTATTGCTACTTTTCTTTGAGTTCAATATTGTGTCAGATATCTCTAATGACATAAGAACAGTTGTTTTTATTCGGCTCACATTCAGCCAGCATGCCCACGGCCCGACATTTCCGCAGGCGGCAGTCCTGGCACTTCCTCCGCATGTACATGTCCATCTCACAGCCCCCGCCACTTTTACACCGGTACACAGCCTTCTTAGTCACACTCCTCCGGAAGAAACCTAGAAAACAGGTGTATCATAAGGCTAGAGATGGTCAGGAGATTGGGGTACAAACCTGTAGAGTTTGTGATTGGCTGATTAGATATTTGCGTTAACGAGCAGTTGAACAGGTGTACCTAATAAAGTGTATATCAATTCAAGTTACCTCAACAATAGAGTTGCCAGTTGGACATTTTTCCTTTCCAATATTACTGTAGTCCCATGTTCATCTATACGTACAGCAGAATTGGCAAACACTGTGATTAAACTTTTAATTGACTTCCACACTTGTCCAAAACGTTGATGAATACCACCTACCTTTACAACCCTCGCAGGTGAGAGCGTTGTAGTGATAGCCTGAGGCCTTGTCCCCACACACCACACACAGCTCGTCCTGTCCCCTCACCCTCCCTCCAGGGCCCAGCCGGGTCCTCTTCACCAGGGGCAGACCCTCCACGCCCAGGCCCTTCCCCTGGCCCCCACACTGGGGCTCTAGGCTAGGCTCGCAGACAGTCTCCAGGCAGTGAGTGGCATAGGGGTAGGGCGGGTGGCACGGCTGGGAGGATGGGGGTCCGTAGACGGGACAATACTGCTGCTGGCTGAAGGGAAGCCCCTGTAGGTCTGAGTCCTGGAAAGGGTAGCCCAATGGGTCTCCAAGGACATCTGTTGGAAGGAAAGATATCATCATAAAATATGTTTGGATCTTAACTATCATCAGTAACTGGTTCAACTTCCATTTCAGTGTGGATAAGAGAAACAGTGGCCCAAAAGGGTCAAGGAGCACATTATTACATAGTTTTTCAACAAGAGCCATTATCACAGTCACACTGATTTCAAGTCAAAGTGCGTCTGAGGAATGTGATCCGTGTCCACTATCTAACGTGATTCATGCATGACTTAATGGCTTTTATTGGTCCTGTGGGACATAATAAAAAAGAAGAAGTCAGAGCGAGACCTCGTGAACCAGCTTGGACAGTGGAAACAGGATGCAGCTGAGAGGTTCCAGCGACGTTTATGATTTCAGTATTTTTATAGGGCTTCATTTGGTGTTTTATGGTGATTTAAATGGTGCCTGACTGGATTTTCTTTTGAGCGTAGTGGGGCGACTTGAGGCGCTGCGGTGCATTTTGCAAATCCTATATCTCCACTGAGGGAACATGTGTCACCACTGGCAGTAGGCCACACCTAAAGCACATCTGCATCACGAGGGAAAGAAACAGTTTTCTTTTATCACCCTGGTACGGACGAGTATCTACTCTGGGGTCCCATGAGATGATTTTCTTTAATTCCAATATTTTAGACTACAGTTACAGTAATGAGAACCAAACCATAATTTTATCTTCTCAGAAAGCACAATGGAATTTGGTCAAGAGGTCTCAAGTGAATACTATAGCATCTTGAATCTCCATATCAAGATGAAAAGGTTCCTGTCTTACTCAACATGCATACTGAGGCGATTACATGGAATATATAGTGACCAACAGCATTTCAAATGTTCTGTGAACTATGATGATGCCCTGACATTATCTGACCGTGACAGTGACCACTGGAATCCCTCTGAACCTGTACTTGTCCTCAGTTTCAAACCTCTGAGCAGCAAGCCTTTCTATCCTCACCCCAGCAGTGTCCACAAACCTCACCCCTCGTTTCCTAGAACCATCTCTCTCTGTCCTTCCCCACAATCACTCTCCATCCATATCCACCATCTCTCTGTGTGTGTCCTAACGGTCTCTCCTTTTTGTCTCCTCTCTTCTGTCTTCCTTCTCAAAATGCACTGGAGGAGAAGACCCAAGGTTCCTCCCCTTACATTTTAGAAGGAAGAGAGGAGACAATTGGAAGAAGAAAGACTATTGGGATGCAACCTCTGTCTATACCAGCACTTTCCTCACTCATCTCATCATGTCTCATCTCTGTCCTGTCCCAGATGTTTTCTGTCCTGGCAAGGCCGGGGCCTGAGATCGTGGTTGTGTGAAAAAAGCTGTGGTGATGTCTGTTTGTAAACCGTTTTAGCACTGTGTAAACACTCGGGGCCTCCTTCCAGCCATCCATCCCACGCACTCTAACACTATAGCCCCCCATCATACTATTTCCATTCAGCAAGGAGTGGAAGAACATGAAGTCTCGTAGATAAGGTTAGCTCTCAAGGTCAGAACTCCTACTGTAAATGCAACCATTATAATAAGGCTCTCTTCCCAAAGTCTTGGTTAACATCCTGTGAACATGTAGCTGGCCAGCAACCCAATCTTTTTAATATAGAGCTACAATAAAAAAAAGAGGAACTAAAGACAGTATATTCTTCATGTATGTGCTAGACAGCCCCCCCCCTAACCCAACCCTAACCCCCCCCCCCCCATGTATGGAATTAAAAGTGAGAATATCATGTAAATGCAAAACACTACAGATGGAAATGTTCAACAAAGTGTGGAAGTACATTATAATAATCACTTAATTGTATTAACTATACTATTCTTAAGAGGATCAGGACCAATTGTGTTAAGTAGTATCATGGAGTATACGTATATAATAAGAGGGATAAGGGGAACTCACCGTAGTACTGCAGAGGCTCGGGGATGCCGTATCCATCGGTGGCAGAGAGGTATCCACCTCCCGACATGGTCATCTCCGCCTCTGTCCACTCTCTCATCTGGACGTCTGATCCACAGTCAGTCTAGTAACACTAGATCTAGCGACACACAAGGAAGCACAGATACTGTATGAAGAATCTGGAACTTTGCTAAACATTCCTTTATACCTACCCTGGGTGTGTGACATCACAGGCTATATTAAGCAGTCCCTATGATGCAGAGGTTACTGATGTCCAGAACGGAGCTACGCAGCTGAGGTCTATGTAGTGATGTGATCATGTGTCTACGGTCCTTGGGGAGGGATAAGAGGAGACAAGGGACAGAGAGGAGAGTGTGAGAAGAAAAGAGGGATGGGACTATTTTCCAAACAGCTGCCTTGGATGAGAGTTCAGAGAGATGGAAGGAAGAGATCTCTTGTCTCATATGGGGGTCTGTCTGTCCCTGGTGGTCCCCGCAGGTTTGGCCTGGGCTGATGGATCCCACCATGATACAGCTGGAGGAGATGGAATGATCGCCACCTGAGCGTGTTTGTTGTGGGAGAGGAGCTCATATAGGATCAATGAATTAGCTAGTTGGCTAACTTTTGTGAACTTTCAAATCTATAGTGTCTTTATCAACAGACCTAGCCCTGACCAATGGTGGGTGTGGCCTCAGAATTATAAATAAAAGGTATCATACTTTGTTCTCTCCAAACACTGGAGAGAGTATGAGTATGTTTGTGTGTGTGTGTGTGTGTGTGTGTGTGTGTGTGTGTATGTGTGTCAGTGAGAGACAGAAAGAGAGAGAGAGAGAGAGAGTGTGTGTGTGTGTGTGTGTGTGTGTGTGCGTGCGTGTGCGTGTGTGTGTGTGCGTGCGTGTGTTTGTGTATGTGACAGCTAGCTCATCTTCCAAGCCCCCGGGGTGTGTTTACTCTGACTCTTGTTTGCCACTGCTCTGTTTGTGCTGCAGTTAATATTTGACGTTGGGCAGATTTAGGGTTTGGGAGACACGGCCCCCCCTAGAGAGTTGACTGGATCGAGAGCAAGATTTGCTCTAACCTCTTACTGATGGTGTTTGACACGCAGCATGCTCACAGAGAACTAATGGTAGCCCCCCACCCTGACCACATTCCTCAACTGTCTATACTGTCCTGTATGTGAACTGTAATACTAGCGTAATGAAAATGGGGCCTGGACACATACTAAGCCCTAGACTAAATAACACTTTCAATGGAGACTCTCCATTGAAGGTGCTTTTTAATCAAGAATTGGCTACATCTCTAGTTCTGGGACACAAGATGTTTAACTCATCCATCCTCAACCACCGTTCTCAGTTCTCTCCCAATGGTTTTTCTGTGTACTGTAACTGTGCCATGGATGTACACTACAGTTCCTAGGAAGTGCACTCTCAGTGAGAGGAGTGTGGAGGGATGACCCTGGTCGGGGCACCACATGTGTGGTTAACTGAGGCTAAATCATATTGGAGATGGATGAACATGTAACACTGTGTTGTGATGATGAGGGTTAGGGTTAGTTTACAAAACGGGTCACTGAAGGAATTTGAATCCTGGGTGGGAAACTGCAGTTGTGAAAGGACCAAGAGGAGAGTCATTCTAGATGAAAGGTCTGTGGAGGCTCAGATCAGTTCAATACACTCATAGGCCAATGGTTTTTGGAAAATAGACACAAGCCCCAGTTTAGGGTGATCTGTTTTGTGCAGAATACAACATCCAAATCTTTCGTCTCAGGGACATGCAGACCAGGGGAATTAGACAAGGGAGACAGAAGCATAGAGGGCTGCCTTCATCAAAACTAGTCTTCTCTCCAGAACTCCCTAAAACACGAATGCATATCTGCTACTATCATAAGTTAACTATGGGTCCAGTTCATTTGCTCCGATACAGATGCCCAACTAAAAATGTAGGTCAGGAAAATACACCAAATACGATAGACAACTATCACATTTGTCTGATGTGTAGACCTATATTCAATGTTTGAATATAAGTCTGTAATATAAGTTGACTTATATAACAATGTTTCATGTGCACTAGTTATGTCCTCACATATCTGGCAAAACAAGTCCTAGCTATCCCTCAAACAGTCCTCTACCTCAGAGATAGAGAGAGAGCGAGAGAGAGAGAGAATGAGAATGAGTGTGAACAAGCCTGTGGACGTTTTCATTCATATTTCTATTACTATGAGTGATGATGACAATTTCCCAGAGTGTCTAAATGTGGCTGTGGATCTTCTAGTGAAGCAGAGTTTGTCACATTGTTGGACAGGTGCCTGAATATGCTGCACGTCCCAGGGGGAAGAAGACGACATTGAGATGGGGGAGGAGGAAGAGGAGGAGGAGGGGGGTGGGGTAACGGTGGGCTTAAACTCAGTACCCTTAATTCACTCAACGTTTGGAATGAGGGCTCTAAGCATTCCACAAATCTCTCTCTTTCTGTCTGTCTGTATAAACCTCCTCTACATCTCCCCAGCCTCTCTTTATCAACGTGTGCTGTTTGCTGGTAGCTCAACTCAGATAGCAGTGTGTTTACTGATTTGAGCAGGAAACAGACGCTTAGATTAGAGTGGCCTTGCAGGGAGGGCCAGGGGAGGGATTTGTGGGTAAAGTCCACTGTTAAATTGTGGAGGAGGGGGGGAGTTGGGGGGGGGGGGGGGGGGGGGGGGCTTTAAGCTATCATTAATGACATGAGGTATGTAAATACTTACAATCAAAGCACACAATTGTAGTAACATTTGTGAGATACCATTGTTGTGAAATGGCAACAGGAAGAAATTTCGCCTTAGTAGCCTATATTTTCACCTCTTTATCAGTTAACGCCCTCATTATATCCAAAATTAAATTTCACCCTGCACCAACCCGAACCTACACTGCCTTTGTATTCACACAGAGTGTTTTTGAGTTAATCTTATCTAAATGTCAGCAGACAATACAATGTTAACAATCATAGCTGTAAGAGCTATAGGCAGCCATTTAATTATTATCTATCTGCATGCTTGGACTATTTCCTCTCAACTTATTACATTAATGTAAACCTCTCAGCGTTTGTATCCTATCAGTTACTTGTTTGTCATCTTAATCTAAAGCAGTTAATGGGCCTACTAAACATTCACTTACTAGTACTGTAAGTGTTGTTAGCACTGAACACTGGCGTAACAAAACATTATTTACAACAGTAACACTAAGTCCATCAGGAACCATTGACATGGCAATCAATTCAACAGCATTTTCAAGCTATCTACAAAACTCCCATGCCCAATATTAGCTTGGAGATGAAAAGAGAAAAAAGCTTCCATAGCACAAGGCCTACTATTAGAAATATCTCTCTTTCAACTCTATAAAGTTATAAGACACAACATTGAGCCTCAACACTTCATCATTCAGGTTACAAGTTACTCAGGAAAGGTAGAACACATCTGAGCTACTTCACTTAAGTGGTGCTGGGTAACATAACGGTACAACTTAGATTTACAAATTCAAACTGTCAAGCAGACATACTGGCAGACATAAGTTCAATTGATGTCCAAATAAAACAACATTGTTATATTTCTGAACTCGCTGGAATACAGATCTGATTGACTGTCATGATGCTCCTCTGCATTCAGTTAAAGAGTTGTACATTAGAAAGAGTGATATGAACTCACCAGTGGTGGTCTTCCTTCTCGTGTGTTGACTCTTCTGATATCCTGCCCTTACATTTGTAAAGTTGACTGCAGTCCAGCCTCCGACATCCTACACTTGCCAAACATGCACATGCTCTCGTGTGTGTACACGCACACACACGGTCACGCACACACACAGTAAACAGAACTTTCCGTCTAAAACAGGAGACAGTCACTCATGCATGTACATTATTTCACCTTCCTTTGGACACATAAACAGTAAAAGGCAGAGACTTCTCCTTGCAACATGAGTCGGGTGATATTATAGCAGTACAGAGGATAATCAAAAGCAAATACATTCAAACAACAAGATCTTGAATGACGACGACAAGTACTCCAAGGCATCTACATCTATCTCCTGTAAGTGGGGGGGAGTATTCTATCTTTTTTAATCATGCTTAATCATGACAGCAAAACAAAATGCCACAAAAACCAAAAAAAAGTATGTACCGCTTTCATTGGTGCAGTGCAAAGGTCATGCCAGTTGACCCTCCGGATTTAGTTCAAGCCAAATCATAAACTGACAAACGTTTTCTGAGATGCTTGCTTTACTTTAGCCTAAATACTTACTTAATGAGACGTTATTTCTAAACATCGAGCTGCTAACTCAAACTGCATTTGGCAGCTTTAGCATAGTGGGATAAATGAAATATAGCGCGCCCAGGATGCCGTATGCGGGTGTGATGGCAAGAGCCCCGCAGTGAGAGAGCGGTCTCATTAAGACATTCCCAGCATTGTGTGTTTATAAACAGCCTCTTGTTCATCCCTGTGATTGATGACGGTTCACTATCGCTGGCTCTTCCTGCTGCCCTCCTAAATAAGCCCCCAGGCCTCGCTAGGAACACAACCTCTTTGCCACTGTTTCACAACTAAAGACTACACGTACAGACGCACGCACGCACACTCCCTTCACGAGATCAGCCCCCCACACAGTTCATCTCCTCACTGAACCCACTGTGATAGTTTTGTTCTGACCTTTCCTTCCTCGCTGGGTGGGCCCTCAATGTCACTTAGGAGTGTGTGTGTGTGTGTGTGTGTGTGTATGAGGAAGAGAGGAGGGATTCCCAGGGTCAGAAATCCATCCCTAGTTTTTCTTCACTAACAGGACAGTTATAACAATAACTGCACTAATGAAGAAAAACAACATGTCTGTGTGTGTCTTCCAGGAACTTGTGTGTCAGTGACAGGTCTAAACGAGGTCCCTGAGCGTGGAGTGGAAGGCCAGAGGTCAGGGTCGGGGCAAGGGCTTCACCGCCACTGACGTGTCGAATGGAAACTGAATGTACTATACACTGGGTAAAGTAAAAGTTACAGCTGGACATGGTAAAATGTATATAAGGTTGTGGCATGGCAACTCATTTCACATGACAACTTTAAAGGGACAGAATGTAAGACTAAAGCTTTAAATGCCCATTATAAATGAGTAGCAAGAACAGAATGACAATTAGTGGTAGAGATGGAACAATGTCGTTTTGATCTCTCAAATCTCTTTTCAAATATGTTGTTGAGGTCAAGCACTTGCCTTTACGTACCATTTTTACTTATTGGTAGTTTATAAGGATATGTACATATTTGTGTTTTACATTTTCAGTGTGGCAGAAAAGTGCCGCACTTACATTCTGAACCTTTGAGGCTTAATAACTTAACGTTTTGTTAACATACTTCTGCGAATTAAAAAAAAATACAAAACTCATTACGAAAATAAGAATACACCATAATTTGTTGATTGATTTACTACGAATCTACAAAAACAGGAAACTGACCCCAGGTTGGCCAAATTACATCACAGTTCCTTGCTTTTATCCAGTTTCAATTAAATTGTAATTGTATTACATATGACCCATTGAACTTGTTTGTGAAAAGCAAACATTCATTTTTAAAAATGAACAGAATAACATTCCCCTAACTAATACCTCTGTGACCAATTCACAGATTGGTCCAAGTGTACAAAGTGAGAGGTGAGACGTTATCAATGTGATAAAAAAAAAACAAAAAAAACAAGTTCAATAATAAACACAAATCACTGTCACGCATATCTGTAGTTTGTGATACAGCACCATTTGTGTATGAGGAACAGAAAAGATTGAAATGAAATTCAAACAAAACTGAAATATTCAAGTGAAATATTCAAACAAAAAGAACCAGGGCCATTCCATCACCGAAATTCTTTAGTGAACGTTACTGTGTGCTTACACCAAACAACATGAAACAGGTCAACTATCCAGGTTTGAAACCATAACAAAATAAAAAGAGTCGTCAATTAAATGAAAACTATATGTAAAATGCACATAAATTAGTGTACATATTCAAAATGTTTTTCACTTAAGGCCATTGTTGTAAACAATTATACAGAATTTAAAAACAGTACATTATTGCACACTTACACATTACTGAGTAAAAGCTACAACACATTTACATTAATAAATCAGACTTCCAGAAGACAATATCAGTGTTAGTCATCATTTCTAAAACACAATAACAAGACAGCACCAATATGCCCATGGGAGGGCATCATACATTGACTAGTGTCCAGATTGTCAGATTGTGTTTGGCAGCTTTGAAACACTGGAGAACATTTTAGACATTAAGTCTTGAATGTACTTCCCTTTAAAACTTTAAATTAAAAGCAATTAAGAACAGTTCACTAACAGTACAGGACGGATGCATCCCAATGAGCAGTGTCACCAACAATGACAAAAACACAGATTTCATATATATAAATAGAAAAAAACATAATAAATAAAACTATAAAATCAAAAGAAAAATTATTTCCTGTGTTTCTGTCAATATATGATTACACGTTAGGAATGTGATTTTGAGAGTTCATTCGGTGAGTTCTGAGCACCTGGACGTCTCAGACTGGTAGATCTAGCACACAGTGAACAGGTTTAGTTATGCAGCAGGGCAGCAGTCTCATCGTTCTGCTTATCCATCTCTAGGGGGGCGTTGCGGTACACCAGGAACTGTAAGGAGATCTGATGACGAGTGTTAAGGGAATTAAAAAAGTAGGAAAAACTGGTGAAAGACTCAGGCTCTGAAAATGAACAAGCAATTTGAAACTCTACAGGCTGATATGCCCCCACATATGCAATAAGTATGTAATACCAAGTAACAAACCAACCTATGATTGCAGACAAAGGCATTTAGGTAGGTTTATCCTGATTTCGTTCCCAGACACTTCAGCCTAATACGCTCGGAAGGTCTGGTAGACCAATGCATAAACTTCGTTTACCCAATAGAAACATCCGGAAAAAAACAACGTCCTATTGGCCATTGGCTTTACCTCGCATCAATAATCTCCCACAGCACATCCCCCTACGCGTTCACATTCACTGTCCGAGTCGTTGGGATTTCAGGCTTATATGCACTGTACGCTACAGCCTGGAGACAAGGTTAGCTCCATCGCAGTTGGGCTCCACAGATCAGATTTTCATATCATATATTAGTTCCAGAGATATTAATCACTTCTGAAAGGCAAAATGAAGATCTGGTGATCTGCAGAGCACGACTGCTGTGAAGACACCCTGGAACGCAACCTACGTGTTATGTCAAAGCAGCAGAAATGTCACAAGTACATGTGTAAGGCAGAACTCAGAGGCCCGGCCTGTTAGGGTATGTTGAAGGATACGAGGAGGTCTAGAGTGAGGGTGCCGAGGCTGCCTATGAGCCAGGGCAGGTGATGGAGGATGTAGTTGCTCTCGCCCTGGCCTTTCGTAGGGTTTTTCAGCAGCACGCTCAAGCCATAGGTGGTGTTTCCCAGGATGACCAGGGCAAAAAGGAAGTAGGACAAGCCCTCTGTCGACTTCCTCTTCCACTGCAGAAATAGGGGATGAAAAAATGAGAGGATGAAAGACAGTAAAGACGAATGCAGAGATCTTCAGAGGAGTGCTTGGATTTTCTGGCAGGTTGCGAAATAAGTTTTTGCCTCCTCTATTCCTAGTGTTTTCTCTTTCTTCTCGAACCGTCTTCCCCCTAGCAACTGCTCCTCCCATTTTTCCAGCCCTCAGTCGTGTCCTCATACTCACGTTAGTGTACATCTGTGGCAGTCTGGAGCAGAGGTAAAGCACTGAGGACACAGAGCCGATTGTAAACCCTATGATCTCCTTGGTGCTGAAACCCTGGACGGACACACACAATTAGTCTACATTACACTCCAGAATCAAAATTAACTCCACCCATATACATCGATTGACAAAAATACATTCCTCACCGTAACATTAGAAGCATCCTCCTCAGAGGTTGAGAGCAAAGCCCGCCCCTTGAACCCTGAGGGCATCACTTCCTGATGGGTTCCTGACCCAGTTAAGGTGACAAGACCCGCAGAGAATCCCAGGAGGTAGACGACACCAACCGCATTTAGAACTGTCCTGCCTAGAGAGAGAAAAAGAGGTGAGCCATCAATATTGGAAGTCCGTGCCTCAGAAAATTCCTGCAGACATGTGTCAACGGTCACAATGAGGAAACAAAATGGGTGGGAGGGGGGGTACTATTTTGATGTAGATTTTCTTTCATGTGTGTGTTTTATTTTGTTTTTTTAAATCATTATTAGTATTATGTTCTTATTTCTACAGTTTGTTTAAGTATGTTTAATTATGTATGTGTGGGTTTTTTTCTTTTCTTGTTCTGTTTGTGGGGTTTTTCTACGTTTGAGCTTATCATTTTGAAGTTATAAAAATAAAAAGTATTTAAAAAATGAAAGAAAAGGAAACATGAACAGGACATATTGGTGACATATTGGTGGTATCGAAATCTTCATGGGGTCATGCATTAACCTCATTCCTTTCAGCACAAACGTTTTGAACAATGTTTCTCAACCCTACCCTTGGTTAGGGATACTGTTTGTATAGAGCAGTCAGGTCTGAAATGACTTCATCCATAAATAGGTAGAGAAACCTCTGTTAAGTTCACTGAACTGTTATGTAACAAGTCAAAAGCATATATGATATATAAAGGCTGAAGTGTTTTATGAAATAATGAGTTCTATTCTGTATTTTTTTTTAAAGCCTCTTGGCAAGAACATTTAGGAAAAGGTTAATTACTTTCCCAAGTCAATGGACCTGCCAATCCTGGTTGTTTGTGTCTCTTTGTGCAATACATATAGTGTACAAACTACAAAGTGTGACCCAAGTGTAACACACAGCTAAGAGGGGCCCCTCAATTATAAGTCAATGTATGGAATGTGTAAAGGCTATCGGCAAGACAATAAATCACACTGCAATTAATTTGAAGCACACTTGGAACACAGATTAAATACATTAACAATCAAAAACACTAACTCACTGCTAGCCATCTTGTTCTTAGCCGCATAGTAAAAGAACAGTGCCAGCATTAGCAAGTCAGCCAGGACATAATACACTGCTGTGTAGGTCTGTATGAGAGAAGGAGCAGAGAGACATTGCCAGTGAAGTAAACAGGAGGAATAGTGCATGTTATTAAACTTCTTATATTAAACGTTGATACCATAATGGTATAATTCTTGGTGGAACTGACAATGCCAGGTTATCTCCCAATTCTCATGCTTGGCAGACAATTTCTCTATTAAAAACATTTTAGCAATAGACCGTTGTCTATTAATGTTGCTTACCTGCAGTGGCAGTTGATCAGCTAAGAATGAGCCCACAAGATTGCAGGAGTCGCCACCCAGCCACAGACACAGAAACCAAATGGACAAGGCACTGTCCATGTTCCCCGTCCGACAAGATTTGTAGTATTGCCTGGGTTTAAGAACAATGGAACGATTGAGACACATGTTCAGTATGGGCTAGGCTGAAGTTGCAAAAATGTCTTCTCAATCAAGACTTACGGGAGTGAAGACACCATAAAACACAATATGGACAGCAGTCCTAAGAAGACGCTGGCCATGTCCCTGCCGTCCTGGGCGCATTCCCTGAGCCCTTCCCAAACCCATACCGATCCGTTTGGGCACACGGAACTGAAGTTGCCATCGGTGTTCCATCCAAAGGACCCCCGCGTGAGGACTCCATCCTTCACCATATTAAGTTAGCTGGAAATAATGATGGGTTAATCACACAATAATAGTTATCAAGCTTGTTGAACGAGATCAGCTAACTGTCTTTTCTGAAAATGAAGATGTTAGCTAGCTAGCTAGTTCCTCAGTCTAAAATGATACAAGGAATCATAGAACCAATCGTCATCTTAGATGGATGCAAAGCTAGCCAAATTAGCAAGATAGCTAAATTGCCTTTTCAAGTCTAGTTTATAGCTCTTCCCCGGTATTCTAACAACCCCTTATTGAACATATAATGTACCTGATTAACAGTTGGTTATTGCAGCTGGCCCAGGGAGGAATGACGCCTTCACGGGTGTCTAAGCAGAGAAGAAAACAAAGTGCAGCTTGTAAACAGTTTTGTTCAAAGTGAACGATGATTGGAAGATGGGCTCTACAGTCAATAGAAATGGGAGGGGCTAAACACGCCATTAAAGGGACAGATGTATTTTTTTCAAACAAAGACCACATATCCCTCTCTGCCTCAAAACAACAGTTTGTTACATTAGTTTCAGTTATAGAGAGACTAGAGACCACAGACAAATTCCGAATTTACCCTTTTAGAAGTAGGTCTATGCGCCTGGGTAATGTGCATAAGTTATATAATTCCCCTAGAAATGTTTCCTAGTAAGCACACACTTTAAGCAGTGTGTGTCCACATTTCACATGTTCGCATCACATATTAACAGCTCTCGTTTGTTGGCGTTATCCATGTGTGGTAATTCAGTTATTAGTCTTCAGCCGCTCTCCCTCCCCATCACGGCCCCACATTCTTCAACAAGTTTAGCATTTTCTCACAATGCTGTCAACATTTAGATCGTATTCATGTCTGATTTAGGAGAGGACAGATATTTTTGAATATGAGACACGGGGACACGTGCTATTTATCCAGTCAATAGATCAGTCGTGTGCCGAACCACTTAAATCAAAATACAAAAGACTCAACCAATATAATTCCATCATCAACGAGGCAGTTGTACATGACATCAACTTGAAACTATCGTTTTTTCGTTTTCATTTATTTAAAAAAATGCTTACCTCAATAACGCATTAAAAGTTCCGTAAAACAACTTAAAACCTCTATTGAACTTCGTCCGTCCTGACACCCGAGGTCCTGCCGACTCGCCTGAGACAAAAATTAAGGATATCAGCTGATCGGGCTCACCTGACTGACGACTCAGCACAAAGTACGCTTATCTCACATCCTGTAGAGACGAATACTACGACTACTGAATCACAACTTCCTCTGAATGCCATGCTATTTCGGTATCGGTCAACTAGACATTTGAATTAAATTAAATGCCAAAGCAAATTAATTGATCTACTCTAACAAAGCTATCTGTAAACATCAGAAAAATCTCAACAAAGTATTGTCAAAGGTGTGAACATGGGCTTGAGACATTTCAAACTTTTAATTTCTGTGTCAATCTTTGGGTTGATGGGGAGGTCAGGGCCAGAGTGGGCTATACCATTATATCCCCACTAGACTAAGTGGGTCATTCCTGAACTGCAACATTTTGACTTAAAGAATTCACAGGTAATAGGTGTTAAGCTGTGATCGTAGACATATTTGAGAACCCAACCCAATGATGCCTTTGCTTGCAAGAATGCATATAAAAAAGGAAATTGGCATATTTCTTTGTCATTTTACATTTCCGTCAACATCAGGGTCTTTATAAAGAGTGCAATGTAACATTCAATGTAACACTTATCAAACCCTATATTCTGGTGTGGAGCATCAAATGTAACTCCTCAGTTTCATTGGTCACACCATATGGTTTTCTCTGGCCAACAAAGCACATGCCAACAGGTCTTGACATATCAATACTACAGGAAATATTTGAAGAACATGTTTTATTGATGATGGACCAAACATCAACGTGAATATCTGCCACTGGATTTTCTGATTTGGTTTCTCTTATTTACAGCAAGGAAAACATGTTGACAAACACACTCATACAAATACTTGGTTGGTAATTCATGTCAAATTTTATAGTACATTAAGATTAGGGGAGATTGGGATTTTCAGATATCTTATAAAGCATGTTTCACAACAGATTTACAAACATCGTAAATTATAATGATAGAAAAGAAATAATGAGTTATTAGTTTAACTACAGCAAACAAATCATACTGTAAAATCTGTACAAGCATTTTCTTGAACATCCATAAGTTGCCACGGAGGAGGAAATGCAAATCTTCCATTATGTCTTCAAAAGTCCAGTTTTGCCAGAGACAGATTTCATATCTATTTTACAATAATTCTTATAGAGGCAAAACATGAAATAAACCTGTAAAGTCTCTACAATAAGTCCCATGTTTGACCTATGTGGTCTCAAAGAGAAGTAGCCGAAAAGCGTAAAGAGATGAGGAAGACTAAATCCTTTCATTTCTCTTTAACTTCTTCTTTTCCTCTTACAAGATGCATCTCACTTTATGTGCAGGGCCTTTTCATTTTCAGTTTTTAAACGCTTGCGCCTCGGCTGCACAAACTCGTCCTCTGAGTCTTCTGTGAGCTCACCCTCCCCTTCGGCAGGGGCCTCGGACTCAGGCTCTACCGGGAAACTCTGTTCGGGGTAATTCTCCAGTAGCTTCTCTTCAAAGTACAAACTCACGGTTTTGCCTGCCTCTGCCACCTCCGAGTCAGCCTGCCAGGAGGGGGGGGGGGGAGGGGGGAGAGTAAATTGGAGAAGGGGGTGGCGAGGGCCCCATTGAACAGGAGGGATGAATGGGTAAGGAATGACAGAAGGAGGAGGAGAAAAGTAGAGTGGGTTAAGAATCTCAGTGATGGGCTGAGTCGCAGCTGAACCTTGCCTGTCCATGTGTATTAGAAACGGCTTACCTGAACATTAATCTGTTTCTCCTCATCATAAACCTGGATTATTCGAGACATCTAAAAGGGGCGATAACAGTACAATAAAGACAAAAAAGCAGATGGGGGGGGGGGGGGGGGGAATTAAGATTTCACAGCACAGGCAGGTTAAGTGACAACCATGTGTACTGTAACTACCTGAGCCTAGAATACACCCCTTGGTGAACTGAAGTGATGTCTGAATATAATTTGTCACTCCATAAAACCCTTTTTCCACTTAGAGAAGTTAAAGCTGAAGACCTCCGATCAATCTTGCAGTTACAGTCACTAACTAAACTTCTGTTTACAGTCTTTTCCTTGAAATGTCTTTACCTCTCTTTACCTGTCTGTCGGGAGAATATAGGGCAGTACCCCACACACTGTGGATCCATGTGAATAGTAGCTTTCGCTTAATTTCTGCTCAATTAGTTTGCTTTAATTGTGACCTAGTAAATGCAAGTTAAGCTTGAGTCGCCAACACCAGCAAAGACAATTTCTGAGACCAAAATAAGAAGACTGTCAACTGTGATCAAAACAGGAGACCCTTTACTGCTGATCCAACAGTCTTCAAATCTCAGTTACTTCCTCATTGACTGCCACTCTTGATGCAAGGTGTAACCCTATATTATTTCTGTTACTCAATAATTTACAGAAGAAGGTAAACATTGACACCTCATGGTAAAATGCCACATCAGTAAAGCACATCCTAAATGCTTGTAAATAGGTGGTCCCATAACTCTCACACATGACAAGCAATTTTGATTTGAGGATTCCCAGTATTTGGGTTAGAATTAAATTGTGAACATTACATTATACACATCAAGAATGTGTTGACATCACTCGTATGTATTCTGTATTGGGGATTTTAAATGTAATCTGAAAAAAAAATCTGCAAGTTATTCAAATAACACAAATCTGGGAAAAAAAAAAAAAAAAACACAACTAATGTTTTTCAAACACACTTATGATGCTATCCAGACTAGTCTGAAAGCATGGTCACTCCAACATGGTTATATTTTCAGTGACCATGAAAATATTCCGTTTTGACTAACTGCCTTTTAGAATCAGCCTTTTAGGTTCCAACAGCAAGACAGCAGTTCTAGTGTCAGCCTGAAGAGGGAGTGCACAGTAAAGCTGGAACTCCATTCCATCCTAATTTAAATTAATCTAGTATTGTTACAGTAATCCCTGTGAGTGCACACAAATCCATGCAAACTGTGTGGTTAAAAACTGCCCCACCTTCTGCATAATGTACATGCATTTAATAATATCAGCCTCCTCCCTCCTACTTGGGACTCATGCCACTCACCTCGTTGTACTTGGCACAGTTGCTGAAGACCAAGCGCACGTCAGACACAAACTCTTTAGGGCTCTGGTAGTGCTGCGGGTGCTTCAACTGCAGCTTCTGTTTCACCTGGGTCAGGTCCATGGGCTTCTTTATGATCTTGTAGTAGTTAGGGACCTGGAGACAGAAGAAGACACTGTGGTTTTTGACATTTTCTTATTTTTATTTATGTTATTTAACTAGGGAGACCCTTAAGATAAATTATCTATTTTTTTTCTACTGAGAACTGGCCAAGAGTTTTACCTGACCAGGAAAAACTCTGGGCCCTAGTTAGACAACATTATGGTTAAAGACAATGTTGTGGTAAGGCAGCGCTTTGATGGAGGAAAGCAGATTATCTAGGGCAGGATACAGGTAACACAGTTATCTAGGGCAGGATACAGGTAACACAGTTATCTAGGGCAGGATACAGGTAACACAGTTATCTAGGGCAGGATACAGGTAACACAGTTATCTAGGGCAGGATACAGGTAACACAGTTATCTAGGGCAGGATACAGGTAACACAGTTATCTAGGGCAGGATACAGGTAACACAGTTATCTAGGGCAGGATACAGGTAACACAGTTATCTAGGGCAGGATACAGGTAACACAGTTATCTAGGGCAGGATACAGGTAACACAGTTATCTAGGGCAGGATACAGGTAACACAGTCTCTTCTACTTGCTTCTGATACTTACTGAGGGAGAGACTGGCTCCTGGAACTCCACACTGAGCGGATGGCAGAACAGATACAGCAGGAGGCGCTCACATCTCTGCAGAGAGAAAGAGGGAGGGAGGGAGAGAGGGGGAGACAGAATGAGCAGGAGGAGGGGAGGCGTGAGGGTTCCTGAAATCATAACAGACTAGTGGTCACAATACCAACATTTTGACTGACGCCGATACCAGCTTAAGTATCACAATTTCGATTCTTAAAACGATACCATGGCAACCAAAGAAACATAGTCAAAGTAAAAGAATATCCTATAAAATAATAGAACATGGAAATTCTTTCAAATATATATATATTAGTATTAATAAAACAACAGAATAACATCTTCAATATGAAAATTAAATAATCAAAAATAATACTTTGTTACAAAGCTTTGAACTTTTTGCGACAATTTCTTTGTCTGCTAATGGTTGTTCTTACTTTGTTACTATTACCCTAGGGGGGGGATCCATAATGAGATTTGATAGCTGATATTTGATCAGTATACTATGCTGAAAAACAAATGAGTGAACACAAAATAATTCTATGAATGTTTACATTCATTCACTATGATACAAAACATAAGGTTATATTTGTTAATCTGGCCCTTTACAGGCCCAGGTCTTATCTCAATATTTCACTAAATTATGCTATGTAGATTTTAACCTAATCTTGAGATTTTAAATCTAACTCAAATCACAAGAGTAATAGATTAAAATGTACATGACCACGGCACATGACCACAGTTCAACAGGAGTGGAGGAGACACTCCTTTTCTATAAACTCACTCGCTTGCTTGACTGAATATTTGAGCACATGCTGAAATTAATATACATCCCTGAATGTGTTATGTTTTCAAATCATGTATCTAAGCATATCCTTAGCTATTAGACCTATTCGCTGAAACTGTTGTGATTTGAACACCTTGAAGAGGTTGGGATGCCTATTGGAAAGATGCTGGGCTAAATGTGACGTGTTGCCTCCCTTTGACTGCATGGCCTTGTAACGTCTTTTACAAACGGGCTTTGTGATTTCGGTCGGCTCACTATGCACTGCCCCCCGCGAGCATATACTGTAGACAAATTACACTTAGAAGATAATATTCCGCACAGCTCAAAGTAAATACTGTGTCAGGCATTTATAGTAACAAAAAAACATTTCTTCGTATAGAAGCGTTTTCACAGCAGGGTGTTGTGATGCTTTTGTAGAACTGGTACATGGTGAAACACAAACAGACATGTTTCTAATTCCTTGGCTTAACTTGGTGGCTGAAGGTGATGTGGTTTTTGTGCCTGAATCTGAACCATGTCAATGGAATTCCACCAAATGTTCTCCTCAAATGTAAACTGAAAATCATTAATGGAAGTAAAACATCTTTCCAAATCAAACAAAGGAAAGACGTTGTGTGTATAGAGCAGAGATGGTGGATGGTTCCACAGGAGTACTTACCCTATGATCCTCAGGACTCAGGCCTGGCTCACTACTGTCCTTCTTGTCGTCATCACAGTTGTACTCCATCTCTGGGCTGGTCAGGCTCCGGCAGAACGTGCACATCCACTCTCCACTGAAGGACAAAGGAAAGAACAAGAAAAGGGTTACATTTCCCTTTTTGGTGAAGCAAAACAAGTTAATAAGTTTAAAAAGCAAGAAAAAAAAGCAGAAAACCGTAGTCTTCTACAGGCCCCATGCGTTTGATACAACCAATACAATCTCCTTTTTTTTTTTTTTAAATCAGTCTGCACTTGTACATAGTTCTACAACACTTATATGTTGTATTCTTACTTTGCTTTATGCATTAGACAGACTATTTATCTGCAATGTTGTACACACAACACCCACTAAAAACAGTCCAAGAAGCAGCACTAGCCATTAAGTGACTCTGGAGGAGCAGGTTGCTCACCTCGGGGAGCATTTCAGCGTGGGGATGTGGCAGGTCATGTGGAAGACTTTGGGACAGCGGTCGCAGCACAGCAGCTCCCCCCCGTTGTTGCACACGGCGCACCAGTCCTCATTAGGGTCGTCCTCCTTCCCAGCTGCCCCGCTCTGGTTGGCCGCCTGTGCCGTGGCTCCACCCCCACTGCGTGGTGAGCGTATGGAAGCGGCCGCCGCCACCTTCTCAGACGTCCCGTTGGCGAGTGGAGTGTCTGGGGTCGTACTGCTGTCTTTCTGAGTGGATGTTGTGGTGGAGGTGGAGGTTGAGGGGGCTATGCTGGGGGCTATGCTGGGGGCTATGCTGGGGGCTATGCTGGGCCCATTGGCTGCGCAGCAGGCTTCCTCGCCCAGGGGCTCGCTTTTGATCAGCTCCCCGAATGTCTTGAGGATGTCCTGCACAGAGCCTGTGGACACAGCGCCTACCACGGGGAGAGGGGGCGTCATGCTGCTCTCTGGACTGCTCATCTGGAGGGGGGAAGAAGGGAGCAGCTAGTAGGACATGATGTAAAATGTACATATAAAAAAGAAAAATATCTCACTGTAAACTTTAATAAGGTACATTGCCTGTCATTACTTTGAGCAAGATCATATGCATACAAATAGTCTGGAGGTGGAAGAAGACTGAGTTATAATACCATGCACGCACTCCTCCCCCCGTCCTTCCCTCGTTCTGTCTTAACGGAGGAAGAGCTTCCCGAGAAGCCACACTCCTCCTCTGTCCCAGGCTCCTGCTTCACTCTGACCTGCTCTAGAGGAGCGCTCACTGGCCCGGATCTACCTGCGGAACCACAACTAAGGACACACACGGACGGACACACACACACACACACACACATCAATACAACCTGACAGGTATGCCAATGAGGTCTATGAATGCTTCACTTCTTTAGCTGTTGTTCAGCTTCAGCTGCTTCTCAGCAGGGACCTCTGTACTCAGTGGTACAGAGTGGTTTCATAAAGAAAGAGAGGGCATGAACATTCAAATTCTTTCCCTAAACTACTCTCACCAAGGAGTTTTCCTGATCAGGAAGTGGTGAAAGAACAAAAGAACAAGATCCCTTCGCCAGGGAAAAACTCCTGGCCCTAAAAGCACTGCCATATGGAGGAGGGATGGTCCCATGTTTCATATAATTAATAGAAAAAGCATCCATAGCAGTTTTATAAATTCTATCTAATTTGAATTCTAAGGTGTGAGCCTGTGTGGTTGATCGTCACCTTCCCCTGCTGCCGGTGCTGGACGTACTGGAGGGCCTCACTGGCGTGTGGGAGTTTGATAAGCCTGTGTGTGGGTGAGAGAGAGAGAGAGAGAGAGAGAGAGAGAGAATGAGGCAGTGAAAGAGAGGTAGTGAAATACCATTACAAATGGGTTTAGTCAGTCAGAGCGTTCTTATCTCACGGGATAAATAAAGATATTTGAATTTGTTCCAGATAGAGTGAATTAACCATCTGTCTTTTTGGAAAATGGTTCAGAATTTCATAGAAATTGATAGAAGCATGCGTCATACTCAAAAGGTCTGATATCCATTGATAAAGAGTTTTACTTGTTGCCATTTCTTTTTATTTTGCATCCATCTTTTTCTGACTTGGAATAAGAGGTGCTACATTTACAGTGGCGCTATGTGTTTATTTGAAAGCGTATACTGAGGGATCATAGTTCAGAGAAAATAAGACACAGAATTACCAATGTACAAGTTTCAAACAATAATATAGTTATGAAAATATACAAACTGTGCTGTCCACTATTTCTTTTGTATGGTTTTATCATGAGGATCCAGCAGCCCAAACCATGTGTGTGCAACAAGCTTTTGGAGTGAGCATGTTTTCCCTTTCTTTCATATCCTAGTCCAGAGTAAGCCCAGTACCTGAGGAGCCGGGCGAGTGTGTGGAGGGTCCAGGGGAGGGGTTCATGTCCACGGGGAGTCCCAGCTGAGAAAGTGTGCTGGCGGAGATGTAGCGACTAAGGAGGTTGCCCAGACTGCTGGAGCCTGCGTCTTCCAGCTGACAACCACACACAGACAAACACACAAAATTGCTGGTTATAAATGTGTGTTCATTTAATAACTTTGTCTTGTGATTTGCTTGCTGCTCATCGCACAGGCGTTTATGCTCGTCAACAGAGACTAACTGCTTACGCTATTGTTTCTAAGAAGTTTGCTGCGGTAAGTGTAATGACAACATAACCGTACACCATTTCCCATTATTCGGGATATTTATAATGACCTGGGATATTTACAAATGACCTGAAATGGCTATTTTGGTAGGCAGCTGATAAGAACCCATCCCCAAAAATTTGACCACCCTAACCACCAACTACACCCATCGAATCCCTTCAAAAAAGAAAAAAAGGAAATGGAACCAGTCATGAGGTTTTGACTGTGACAAGTGCCTGTTGCTAAGAGGCTGTGTGTGCACGTGTGTGTGTGTGTGTGTGTACCTGAATGGGAGGGATGTCCGGCAGACAGGGCAGGTTTTCTGGGTTAGTGACGGAGGGGATGAGCTCGATGGCGCCCACTATAGGGCTAGCAGGGCTGCGGTGGGCATGGGCGCTGGCCATGCTTGCACTAGTTGGGCTGGTGGGGTTGGCAGCGCTCACGTTGTGGAGTGACGCCACTGGGAAGGGCCCGGCATGGCCTGGGTTAGAGTGCTGCAGGGAGAAAGGAAGGGAGAGAGTGAGAGATAAAGACAGAGGAAAAAGATAGAAAAAGAAAGAGAGGTCACAAATGAAAACACTACAGGAGTATCAATGCTTGTTGAATCACACCAAGTCTACGTGCTACGATGCAGTGTGGGTTTTGCTAATCATGCTTAAAAAATCATGTTCATGCTCCACAAACACAACTCTATGCAAGTATGAATAGAAAAAATACCAAACCCCTGTTTGATGTAAGAAACGAAACCTGTGGTGGCTCATCTCAGAATCTACAGTCATCTAAACACAAAAAGATTGGCGATATAGCTCTCAATGCTCTTACCGTAACCATACATTCATTTGTCCATGCGGTAAAGATAAAACTGAAAAATGACCCCTGTTGGGTCAATTATGTCTTTTTTATGTATACAGCACATCTACTGTGTACCATCACTGTTTGTAGTGTATGACTACTCGCCTTTGGCTGTGTAAACAACATCAACTTATCTTTGGTGTTCATCCATTTCGATTTCTATCAACAATAATGGTGTGTTTTAGAGCCAAAGTGAGCAGGCGCGATGTCTGACCTGTCTCTGCAGCTGAGGCTGCATCATGGGGGGGTACTGTTGTCCGTTGTGGCGGGGCTGGGCGGTGGGCATGCGGCCCTGGACCTGGGGCATGCGCATGTGGTGGGGGGGGTACATGTGTTGAGGAGCGCCGTTCATGCCCCCCGGTCCCCTCTGCAGGGCCTGCATACTGATGAGCCTTGGGGGCTGAGGGGAGAGAGGGGAGAGAGGGAGGGAGACCATCATTATTCTGTTGCCATCATTATTGTTTGTTGCCTTTATCATATATGGTTCTAGTATCTACAATATTTGCTGTTTATATTGCTTTGGCATCATTGGTAGCATCCTTTCATGAAGCATAGCGTTTGTTCAGGCTGGGCACTCTTCGTCGAATGTTGCAGCTGTCTGTCAGGTGAGAGGACATCTGGTTCAACACGCATGCAAAAACATCATTACGTACTCGAGGGACAGAGGCTAGCAGAGTACGTTGTGTGTGCTGAACCCGACCACCACCCCCTGCCTCCACCCGCTCGGTATGTAGCCTACCTACAGGGTTTTGATAAGTCATGGGCTCCCTGCCATATTGTATATTTTTATGTTGTGGTCGTTTTACTCCAGGCAGGGAGCTATACATAGCCGAGCCATCCAATTACGCCAAGCTTAAATGTATTATCATTTTCATGGAATAAATGGTTAACCTGATGCGAGTGTCCAGACTGAAATTACAATAAACCTAATTTTGAATTTGAAATCGAACGAGGCACACACAGATAGAGAGAGACCATTCTCGTATCATATACAGGGACCATTTAGATAGGGAACATGAATAAGAGAGGGGAATGGGGAGATTAAGATACTTATCAGTATCAGATCAAGCAGCACTTTTGACATCTTGTTACGTGCGTCATCTTTTCCGACCGGGTAGGACTATTTGCAGAGAGTTGTTGTCCATGTCAACTTGCAACATTAAAGAAAATGGAAGAAAACCTCAAGGATTAACCATGAATTAGCTCCGCCCAACCTAAGTATTTGGTTGGTTTGATGTTTAAAACAAATGACGCCACACATGTTTCCACACCTTTGTAGATACATTCTGCAAAGGATTTCCCCACGCTTCTGAACCAGTATAGCCTGGTCTCAACGAGTTTACCTCCACCCCAACTTAAATTCCAGACCACTGACCATCTCTACCTGTTGTTGGACCATCTGCGGCCCAGCCTGTCTGGGCCCACCATGCTGCTGAGACAGCTGGGATGCGATGCGCATCTGTTGCTGGATCTGCTGTTGGTGCTGTTGTTGTTGTTGTTGTTGCTGGTGTTGTTGTTGTTGCTGGTGTTGTTGTTGTTGCTGTTGTTGTTGTTGTTGCTGTTGTTGTTGTTGCTGTTGCTGTTGCTGGTGTTGTTGCTGCTGGTGCTGGTGGTGCTGCTTCTGCTGTTGCTGGGCGAAGGCCGCCTGCTGCATGTGTTGCAGTCGCAGCTGGGCCAGGTTGATCTGTCCCGGGTGTTTGCCCGGGTGCCCGTGTCCCGGCGAGATGGGTCCACCCCCCACCATCACGTTGGGGACATTGGGGGGGTGCACCGCCTGTGGCATCTTCTCGATCACCAGGTTCCCTACAGTTGGGGGGGAAAGAGTGAGAGGGGGAAAAGGCTGAGAGTAAGTGACAAGGTTTATATGGAGGTAGAGGATTGCCTGTACAATCCAGGGAACAATTATTTGCTGTCCTGTAATAACACAAAGGATGAGACATCCTGCTGATCGTGTATTCATTATTGGGAGGTATGTGTGGGCAATGAACATATCTCCCTATCTAGTCTGTGCAATGCTATTTTGTTCAGAAACAGATGTACAAACTTCCCTGCTTCATTAACTCAACATATAGATGCAGACTAGTATACTGTATGTGAAAAAACATCTTCTCAGTCCTCTCACCTAGGTTGACCACATTCTTGGCCCAGAATGTGGGATCACAGAAGAAGCGCACCGCCCCGTTGGCCTGAGGCACTGGGTCCAGTCTGGCCTTCAGAATATAGCGCAGCTGGAACAGGATCTGCATACACACATACAATCACATGTTCAGACTCAATGGTTGGTAGATGGAGCAACAACCTTAGAGGATGGAAGGGCAATATTTAAACAGATCAGCCATGTCATATGTTAACTAGCTTCGTGATAGGATTACTTTACAGGCTAACCACTTGCTGGCTTCTCAAATAACACAGTATTCTCTCCACAGTGCACTATTTTGAACAAAACAAAGTTTCTTCAACCATAGTGGGAAGCGTGCCCTGGTGGGGTTTGACCTCAGCTTAAGTGAGAGAGAAAGAGGGAGAGAAAGAAATAGCGCATTTGTGTGTGTGTGCGTCTTTAACCAAAACACGCCCTGGTGGGGTTTAACCTCAGCTGAAGTGAAAGGAAAAAAAAGAGACCGAGAGAGAGATGTGTGTGTGTGTGTGTATGTGAGAGAGAAAGAGTTCGTACCAGCCTCTTGCTGTAGAGCAGGGCAGTGCTGCTGCCATTGCTGATGGCCCAGTGGGTAAAGTTGAGCACGTGGAGGATCTGTTGGGCCAGCGTGGTGATGTCCCTCTGCTGGGACGCCAACTTTATGCTCCGCTCCTTGGTCACACTCTGGAGTAACAAGGACACACATTAATGACAGAGTAAAATATAATATAAAATGATCAGTGCAAAATGTAAGTCACATATAATGGTATTTCATGGGTATTCATATTATTTTCAACTGCATATTCCATAAACATTACATGCAAATGACGACTTTTAAATGCACAGGTGTGTGTAGGTCCTGAGGGGTGAGTAAAATGCAAGTTTAAGTGCATCCTCTACAGTACCAGGGGGCTGACGTAGGTCCCACTCTCCCTCTTACCTCCAGCTGCTGCAGTAAGGACTTGCCCTTCTTGTTGATTTCATTAATAAGAGTAAAAACGGCGATCTTGATCTCATACTCCACCTTCTTATGGGTCTCAGTAACTTCCTTAATCCTGGATTGAGATAGGGAACACACGCAAACACACAACTTAAGAGACAATAAAACAATAAAAGGGCACTTTGAGACTGCCCTTCATAACATTCAGAAGCCCATATCAAATGTCACAGGAGAGATAGGGAGGCTTTCATTACCTGCTATGCACATGAGAGGCAGAGAAATGGACGTATTGCTTCTTCTCCTGCAGTTTGGCCATGTGGGTCTCAATGACACATTTCTGGTTCTGGAAGGCCTCCTCCAGGAACTGGTACCTGAGAGAAGAAAGGCTTTGTTCACCACTACAATACAAGATCAAGACACCACTAGATCAATTATGACGTGGGGTTGTCACTTATAATACATTTTTCTATCCTGACTATCATCCATGTTTTGATCATACAAAATTGCCTGACTTGCCTGTGCTCCTTGTGCTCCAGCAGTTGGCAGTCCCGGCAGGTGAGTGTGTCACAAGTCTCACAGAACAGTTTCAGGGGCTCCTGTTTGTGTATGGGACAGAACACTGGCCTCTGCCCTGAGGCACCAACAGACTCTACAGACAGACAGACAGAGAGAGTGATCAACCCAGATTTACAGAAAGCTCTTCCTTGACAGAGTCCCAGCAGTCCCTGCATGTCAGCAACACTGGGAACCAGCAGGGCCAATCTACTGAAGGACTCAGACTGATTCTGCAGCATGATCACCATGGCAACAGCCAATCGGCTGTGACGCTCAGAGGCCTGGAAACTACACAATGTAGGGGTACTACACACCAGAGCCAGTGATCATCAAAATATATATCACACACATATTTACACATTCACCGGTATCAAACTGTCACTTGGTATTTCACCAAGTGTGCAGTGTGTGCATGTATATGTACAGTACCAGTCAAAAGTTTGGACACACCTTCTCATTTAATGGTTTTGGTCTTTATTTTTTATTATTTTCTACATTGTAGATTAATATTGAAGACATCAAAACTATGAAGGAACACATATGGAATTATGTAGTCAATAAAAAAGTGTTAAACATACCAGAATATGGTTTATATTTTAGATTCTTCAAAGTAGCCACCTTTTGCTTTGATGACAGCTTTGCACACTCTTGATAAGGTGTGTCCAAACTTTTGACTGGTACTGTATGTATTCCAAGAGTTTGGATGACAGCTTACCAGTGGGGATATCCTCTTTCTTGTGGATGTTGTGGTCCTTGGTGATCTTGACCCTCTGGTGAGCCTCGATGCAGGTCTTGCACAGCCACTCCGCACATTCTATACAGAACCCTATGGTACCTGCGTTGTCCTCGCAACTGGTACACACCTGGTTCAGGAAACACACAACCACCTCAGACACACAGCTTAACAAAGAATTCTTATAAACATATCATATTTCTCTTCTTTCTCTTTTATTACTGTTATTTTGCTGTATTTTGATCATTACAATTGTCAATAGGTGAGGTTTCTTATAAGCCCTCATGGGTTTCTCATGTCACCTGCACATCTGTCATTTATTTTTATTGGCAGAATGTTTTTCTTGTCTATCGTTTTTTGCAAATCAATCAATAAATAAAGATGTCTTTATTTGGCCACACAAGCAGCTTGAATAGGATAGGCCACTGAATGGAATTGAATCGGAGTCAAACTGTGTAAAACCTAGTTGTACCTGTGCCGATTTTTCATCTGAAGTGTTGGAGGCCTCAGTGGTGTCCTTAACAAAGTAGTTTTCAATGATGTCGCTCTGCTTGCAGTCTTGGTGACACACCGTGCAACGCATGACATTCACTAGAATAGAGAGGAGGACAAGACAAAGACACACTGGTCAACATCTACTCATTAAAAACTAAAACAAGAAAAGAGCCTTATATCCTTACTCACTCAGTGATGTTTTGCATAAATACTGGACACTACTGTGCTTTTGTTATGTGCAGTGTAACATTATACTTTTCCATTAATTGATTCTGCATCATCTACATTCCAGCTGGATTTCAATGATTACATTCAGTAACAAATGGGGTTTTCCTGCCATTTCAATAACTGGATTACAGTACAAGTAAAACATTTATTTATTTTACAAAATTCATTCATGTACTTTGGTGGTCATGTTCACTAGTATGTAATATAGATTTCACCTGTAGTCTAACACTAGCCTATATTACAGTCCTTAAAGGGACGGTGTTAGAAACTCACAACAATTGGCACTTCCTGACTGCCTACCTTAAATGAATCATAAAATTGGCTAGGCTGCCAAATTCTACTCCATTTGGCACTGGCCATTTGTACTGGCTATTTGTTTGAATAACTCCAGGCCACCCAAAGGTATTCCATCACAAATGCCATCGTAAATACCAGACAACTGCAGGCCAGAAAAATAAAACAAACCATTTCTTCTGAATATCTTGAATAATATTTGATTGATTGCATTGATGTTTTTAATAGATTAAATTATCATCAGTGAGCTGAATGAGTATCATAGGGCAATCATATGCAAATATGTTTTTAGTAGTTTAAATCAGTAGAATGAATATCTGCACCCCCACCCTAAACTCCACCTACCTCCCATAAACCCGTCAATTTAATCTCCCTGTACATCACTGGCTGCAGCAAAACCAGCCCAATCCGGTTTAAACCAGTCTATACTGGCTTGGGCTGCACACAGCCGGTTTGTGTAAGCTCCAGCTGCAAGGAGCTGTGAGTGATTGGTTGTGAGTGCAGCTGGAGAAGGGTTGTATTGAGACCACATCACGTGGGCTAATCTGCCACTGCAGCTGTGACACTATGAACTGAGCTAGGTCAGCACGTACGTACGTGCGCGCACACAGACACACGTACACAGACACACACACACACACCATTTAACAAATGTAATTCCACACAAGCCAAATGTGATGAAATTTTGAAGCATAGTCTACAAGGGGAACATTTGATTCAGGGACAGTAACTACTTCCAAAGCAATGTCAACTAGCAATAGAATATCATTGTGGAAACACAGACCCTGGGAGCACCGTGATTCAGGTCACACAGACTGACGGTCACTGAACACAAGTCTCATGGTTAGGCCAACAACACATTTGGCCAGATGGTAGAGAACAGTTCTAAGCTTTAGCTGGGCTTGACAATTAGGTAAATTAGCGACTGGCCTACCGCGCCAGAACCAAGTGAGAGTTACTGGCTGAGAGGAGGAAATTACTGATCCAATAATATCAGTAGATCGGGAAGCAAAGGGTACACAGCAATTTTATCTATCAATGTAGTTCATCCTACAAGTAGACAAAACTTAAAACAGACTTCTTTGCGCTGCTCTTTCACAGCATTAGAATTACAGCATTTTCATAATTTCTTCTTACATTTTTTACCGGCCAGGGTCTTGCTGGGCCTGTTCAGTTAACTATATATGGGCCTATGTGTTTGTATGCAACTCCTAGGTGTTTTTTAACAAAAAATATTTTCATACAACCAGTATACTGTAATATAGCATGTCCATGCATGAATACATCCATAATTCTATTAAAAGCATAACCTAACCTTTTGAAACAACACCTGCACAATGCTGGATGCTGACAGTCTCTCGTATCGTTGGCCTATAGAGTTTCTCCAAGGCCTTCCACCTGCTACTGACTGCATCTGATCTAGCCTTCATGAAATCTAAGATACCAAGCTGCTTGGGTCACACCAGCAACTCCTGGAGGAAGGGAAAAATGTTATTTGAGATTCTATGTAGAATAAGGACCTTCCGTGTGAACAATGATGTATGGTGTACAATGTATGAAGTACAATGTTGTAATTCCTGAACATCACATACTGTTCAAGATCAAATTGTTCACAAGCAAGGTCCTCCACACGATCATTTCATTAAGACATAAGCCTGGGATGACCCTGGATGCTTTTTAAAAAGCAGCAGCGCTTCTCTTCTCATTGTTGAGTGGTACAGATGCGTTTTGAGCGCTCCTCCACCAATGCAACACACCTTGTGCTCTTTTGGGGGGGGGGGGGGAATCGCTCCTGGCACCTTCAGTTGTATCGTTCTTCTCTGGTGCTTGATAGCCACATCTCATCCCTGCACCTCATTTTATTACTCTACTTAAAAAGGTGTAGTGTGAGGAAAGGCGTCATGCTGTCTAGTTAAGACAAATTTGTGTCCCCTGTCCAAATGCTGCATTGCCTATGGAGTAAGGCCCAGCAGCTAATCATGGCTTGTCATTTACCAAATACTAAGACTAATTAGACTGCAAAAATGCTCAAAGTAACATAAAATATAACAGCCTAGCCACTAGGTGTGAGTCATGATATAAGATTATTTGAGTTCTGACAAGCAGACAGGGCAGTTTGCCAGGGGGGGGGTCACATGATAAAACGTAATGGTGCAGGTCAGATGTTTTATGCTCTTCCCATAACCTTGTCTGTCCACATGACCAATATTATTTCAGAGCTGTTTACATTCCAGTGGAGGCTGCTGGAGGGCGGGCTTATTGTAATCCATGGAATGGAAACGTGTCAGAAAACGATTCCTCATTCCATACGTTACAATAAGATCGTCATCCAATTTCCTTCAACAGCTGTCACAGACACTGGCATAGCTTCCAACCGATTCAACTGGAATCACTAAACTACGATAGAACATAATGGTACAGAAACCGAATGAAATAATAGCCTGACTAGGGCTCAACCAATGTTTTGACCAGGTCATGAATATGGCACTGGCTGGTATGTCTAATGAACATACATTTGATTGTCAGTATAAAGAGAGCGACCCTGTCCTATAAAGACTTCTCTCTCTCAAAAAAACAAAAACAAAAAAACAACAACAAGCCTAATCAGTACTTTGCAGACACAGTTCTGGTCATTAGCCTATACTTTACTATGTAGGCTTACTATATACAACTTCAGTAACAGTTTGTCAGAATACAACTAGCTATGAACTAAGCTAATGAATCAATATCTGGTTTATCATTGAGTGAGAAAGTAACAAATTAACCCAAAGCTTTAACCCATGGGAGAAATAGGCCTAATCATTAGCCTTCAGCTTACACTGTAAACCTACAAGAAAAGAACACTGAGGAGGTAATATAATCATATGCTAGAATGAAACTAGTTTCAACAAACAAACGTTAATGGTGTGATGTGAGAGGCCAAATCCCCAAACCCTATCCCTCGCCACATCCCTGTCCCATCTAATTATGGATGGGATTAGACCACAGCATCTCTGCCATTTCAGCTGAAGACCTCAAGCCGTTTATTTGGTCACCACGGTTTCCCTTAGATAGCTGTAGGCTGGGCTCAAAGATCACCTCAGACTTGAATCAGCCCAAAAGGTTCAGCTTTTTAACTTCCTTTGATGGCAAGGAGTAGGCATAGCTGTCATGCAAGTAGTCTGACCACAACAAGGACCATGTTAGTGCATGAACAAGCTTACCACCTTGAGGAAGGATGGAGAGGCTGCATTTTAGATCCTGGACCAGAGACTGAAAATGACTTGTTTACAGAGATTGAAAATGATCTGGCATATGTGCCATCATCCAGAAATATTAGCCCTCCTCTGGCATATCAGGCCCAGGGGTATTGATAGGCCTAGGCCGACATCTGTAGAATATGTTGTATGGTAAATAGCCCTAATGTGAAAGTCATAATGGGACTAATAACTAGCTACTACAGCCATGACCACAAATCTACGACGTAAATCTTTAAAATCACGACTAAGGAAAAACAATATAATTTCCTGTTGCCTCATGGTGCTGACGATTGTTGCTCATTGCTTGGTGGTGTGGCAACCTCGTAAGCATTCCATGGCCACTTCAAGTGCACTCACCTATGTGGGTTTCAGTCTGTCCGTGCAGCCCCGGCCTTGTTAAGGTAAGTTGTCGCTCAGGCTGTGGTATGCATTTTAAGCAGAATGAGTGAAGGCAAGGTAAGAGTTTAGGTTCACAGTCACGGTTCTGGAGACTTTGTTTACACACAGCGCACGTATCCAAAAGGTTTATTGGGGCGGCGGGAACGGCTGCTGGGACCGTCGGAGGGGGGGACATTTCGGTTGTGAGTGTCGGTGAGGTTCCAGTAGGGTCCCCAGAAGCCGAGGGCTCAGTTGTCTCCACACTGGTGTTCGCAACCGGGCTGTTGCTCGTGCTGTCTTCTCCCCCTGCGCCCGCGCTACTGTTACTAGCGTCCCCTCCTCCGCCGGTGGCTGTCGCCGCCTGGGGAACATTCTCGTGCGTCTGTGATTCCTCTCCGTCTTTCGAATTCGGCTCTATGACAATAATCGCATTCACATTTTTCGGTTCGGGGTCCCCGCTCTCCTCTCCCTGAGGTAGCGCATCCGAATTGGCAGGGCTCTCCATATCCCCCTCGCCTTTGTTTTCCGCCATCTTCCTTCCTCTTTGAACCACTGGACGTCGTACGTACAGTGAAAATAAAACCTACTTCCTACGTCATTACGCCAAAAGAACGATTTTTTTTCAACTTCCAATCTGAACTTCATAACAAAGATGAATCTATTTTGTTATTTAGGATAGAATATTTATTAAAACTAAGCACTTCATTATTTTTTTTAATAATTGATTGGTCAGAGTTAAAGGGACAATCTGGGATTCAAACAATAACAAAGCGTTCTTATGGTAAATTTCCATAGCAAATAAAGAAATAATATAACAAGTAAGGAAAGGACAAAGAGGCCAAGAGTGAGTTATGAGGAATTAGAAAAACAATTACAAGCATTCCATAAGAAACATGTTGATGTATGGAAGGAGTCGTACCAAGAAGTACCAGGAGCGGGGTTGATGTAATATGTTTTAGATAATCACGATGTGCTCGCCACTAATATTGTTACACCCTGGTAACTGATTTTAGAAATGGGAGGGGAAACCAAACCGTGAGGGGGTGTAGGAACCAGGTAAAAGATATTGGTGGCGAACAGCCAGAAGGTGTAAATGATTTACATAAGAGAATATAGTATTCACCTTCTGTCAAAAGGTGATGACGTCACATGAATTTAATCATCAAAAATAATACTTGAAAATTATAAGTCCGTAATGTGTGTGGTGGGTGTTGATGCTTGCACAATGAGACGTTGGTGAGAGGTCAAGGTGTTCTGCTGATTGTGAAATTAGATTTAAGAACTTGACAGTTTTATGGGGTGGGTGTTGATGCTTGCACAATGAGACGTTGGTGAGAGGTCAAGGGGTTCTGCTGATTGTGAAATTAGATTTAGTAACTTGACAGTTTTTTGAGGATGTGGTCACCCCCATAGGATATAGAACCATTAGAACGGTTGGATTAGGGGCCTTTTCTCTTTCTAGGAAACCAGGGGCCCTGAACTGGCTGAAGATCAACCAAGGGTCAGCTAAAGTTTGTCACTGATAAGTGCTGTGTGATGTGTCGTGATGACTTCATGCCGCATACATACATCTAGACACGCATACTATAAACGTTTATTGCATATGAGGCTTAAAATAAAAGCTCAATACTGAGGGTTAAAATGTGCAATTAAAAAAAAAAGGCAATTAAAAAATGGTTAGGCTGCTACTCTAGTGGTAGTAATGTGTTCAATAATGAAGAATAAAATGGGGAATTAAAAAATGGTTAAATTTTTAAAAATGTTTAGTTTCAAACATGGGTATGACACATGTCGCGGGCGTGTCACTGATAAGATCACGTGTTTCCCGGGCAAAAGGTGTATATATATGACCCTGTGTGAGATCTGTAGTAGTTGTCACTATATGACAGTGTCTAAAATGTCGTCTACAAGTATGATGTGGGAATTGGACGGCGGTCGTGTAGTGCGTGTAGAGTTTGCATCAGGAGGTGCATACCCCTATGTGGACATATACACTTTCGAAAAAGAATCTGAGAATCTTCTGAGAATCTATTCATCAGAATTCGAAAGATTGAAGGGTCACATCCTGGAATTCATCCCAAAGCTGAAAAGATGGCGAGCAATTGTCAAATAAATAAAAAATGCCTTAAATGTGGATTTACATACCGTATAAACCTCACAGACTCTAAACCCCATGTCTGTATAATTCAAGTTTGTAACATCTGTAAACAACCCCTTCAGACCGCTAAACCGCCACCTTCATCATCTGTTCAGACTTCTGAAGAAGTGTCTGAGTGCGTAGATATTCATCAATGTTACATGCAACCTAAACCTCGTGTAGCAGAGGAGGAGATTAATCAGAAGCTGGTATTTTATGATTTTGAATCAAGCCAGACAACAGGAACACATATCCCTGTCTATGTGGCTACACAATCCTTGCAAGGGGATAGATGGGGTGCACAGGGCCCTGATTGTGCTCTAGAGTTTTTAACGTATTACCGTCAAAAAAAATTCAAAGGCACAGTGTTCTTAGCACATTATAGCAAAGGTTATGACAGTTATCTAATTTTAGATGCTTATGTAAAACAGGGGATAACACCGTTCGTCATAGCCCAAGGGAGTAAAATCATACTCATTATAGATAGACAATTCCGGCTCAAATTCATTGACACATATTCCTTCATCCCCATCCCCTTAAGACAGTTTCCAAAAGCGCTCGGATGTAAAACGGAAGCAAAAAAGGGATATTTCCCTCATAAAATGACCGATTATTCAAACATGTTAAATAACTACAAAGGTCGGTACTCTGCTGCTGAAATGTACGGGTGTGATGAGATGTCTGTAGAGCAGAGAAACAGTTTCTTTAAGTGGTATAACACAGTAAAAGATCAGGAATTTGACTTTTTAACCGAGTTAAAGGCTTATTGTCAGAATGATGTGGAGATTTTAGCCGAAGGTGCCACCAATTTCCGCGATGAATTTATAAAGACAACTCGATGCGACCCTTTTGAGAGCGTGACAATTGCGTCAGCTGCTTTAGCTGTTTTTCAAACCAACTTCTTAATCGAAAACACAATCGCATTACCCGATGCTAACAACTACAGACGACAATTCAAGGCATATTCCCATGCTTCGATACAATGGCTTGAGTATCTAGCGTCTTCACGCGGCATTGACATTGAACATGCATTAACACCGCAAGGTGAACGTTGTTTTGGTCCTCTTCATGTCGATGGATTTGCCATGATAAAGGGTGTGAAAACAGCATTAGAATTCTATGGCTGTTATTTTCATGGTTGTCCGACTTGTTATAACCCTCATGACATATCACCGCTTACAGGATTAGAGTTTGGGGTGATGTACTCTGACACCATGAAAAGGCTAACTCGGTTAGAAACAGAGTTTAAGCTGAAAACAGAGGTTATATGGGAACATACATGGAATTCGATGAAACAACAGCAACCTTCTGTTAAATTGTTCCTAGAGAGAGATACCAGGAGCGGAGCCCTTTAAATCCCCGGGCCGCGCTATTCGGAGGAAGAACAGAGGCCATATGCTTAAGGCATATTGTTGAACAGGGTCAGACCATTCAATATGTCGATTTTACCAGCTTATATCCTTACTGTAATGCAGAGTTTGAATATCCAATTGGCCACCCGGTTATAATCAGAAAAGATTTTAAACCGGTTGAAAATTACTAGGGCTTCATACATGCTAAAGTTCACCCGCCGAGGCGTTTGTTTTTCCCTGCAATATAGACGATGTAGTACGGTTTCTGGACTCAAAACACAAAAATCATTACAAGATATATAATCTTTGCGCCAAGCGACATTACGACACCGCAAAGTTTAACTGCAGAGTTGCACAGTACCCCTTTGAAGACCACAACCCGCCTCAGCTGGAGCTAATCAAGCCATTCTGTGAAGACCTGGACCAGTGGCTAAGCGAGGATGACCATCATGTGGCAGCCATCCACTGCAAGGCAGGGAAGGGCCGCACCGGCGTCATGATCTGCGCCTATCTCCTCCACCGAGGGAAGTTCCTGGAGGCACAGGAACCACTCGACTTCTACGGGGAAGTGCGGACAAGAGACAAGAAGGGAGTCACAATCCCAAGCCAGCGACGCTATGTGTACTACTACAGCTACCTTCTGAAGAACCAGCTAGAGTACAAGCCCATCGCTCTGCTCTTTCACAAAATGGTGTTTGAGACACTCCCCATGTTTAGTGGAGGCACCTGCAGGGACAGTACCATTAAAAACAGGAGTGACCCGATTCCTCAGGGCTTCAAGAAAGGGAATTGGCATTGGGATCCGCAGTTTGTGGTTTATCAACTAAAAGTCAAAGATCCATACGTCCAACCCAGTGCACACAAGGCGAGAGGAAAAGCGTATGTACTTTGAGTTCCCCCAGCCACTGCCTGTCTGTGAAGACATCAAAGTGGAGTTCTTCCACAAGCAGAACAAGATGATGAAAAAGGACACAAGGCCTCTCAGAAGACTTGATTGCAATATTGCCAGGAACGTGTAGTTTAGGACAATCCATAGCACACTGGACACTGTTGTGACGACGAAGCTCCAACTTGGAAAAGACGACAATTTCTAGCAGCACTGAAATAGTTGACGATAGTTAGCTACAATAGCTCTGACGAATCATTTGAGGAGTAACAAGTGTTGCCATTCAGAACTTTGACTTTAAGTTTAGCAATAGTGAATGTTTCAAAGTTAAATCTAACTTTTTTAAGTAGGCTATATGTTGCTCGTCTTGAGACATAGAAAGAGAATACTTTGCGAAACTTAGCTAAACATATTTTGATTCACTTTTAGCTGAATCCGCTCAGGAGCACGACTGAGATGGGGTAAGGAAACAGCCCATCACCAACCTACCAGGATGGCAGAACCAAGACTTGAGAATTCCCATCACCTGAAAACTTCAGATACCATATCAGGTGGGAAAGGAACAATTTTTGAGCATCCCCCAGCCAACGGGAGCAGACAGACCAGGTGCAGTTCTTTTGGTGACACACGAAGTGGAGTTAGAGGAGAAAATGACTCCCAAAGACTTGATCATGATGCAAGAGGATGCAAGTGCACTGGATAAGAACTTGTGGCTTGCCAGAGGAGCGAGTCAGGATGCTACAGGCCTCTGGAGGAACCATGAGGGTTTGATAGTAGCACCTCCTAACTTGCTAGGACTATTGATACATGACGCTCATGGGCTTGCCCATGTAGCGAGGGGGGAAGTGAGAAGGAAAATGACAAAAGAATACGGATTTTGGGCACCATATCTACTAGAACAAATTGACCATGTCATAAGTAGATGCACAATCTGTTTGAAAAACAATATTAGAAGAGGAGTATTAACTCCTCCAGGACACATCCCAACACCAAATGGGCCAATGAAAGAACTAGTCCTCGACTACGTGGATATGATTCGCCCGGTAGGAGGCAAAAGATATTGTTGGTTGTTGTCTCCAATTCCTCTATTTCCTCAGTAACTGTATCTGTGAGGAATTCTAGTACTGCTGTGGTATCACCTCATGACATAAAAATTTAGCAACTGACTGGGCATCTTTTCTTTTGGTTGGGCATGCTTCTACCCATCTGCTAAATCTATCGACAACAAATCTATCGACAACAACCAACAATATCTTTTGCCTCCTACCGGGCGAATCATATCCACGACGGTGATAGACTTTTTTGAGGTCATGACGACTAGTAAGCATGCAAGATCTGAGTACAATGACGATTTTGCATAATTATTTATTGATTACATGTCATTACATCTGAATGATTAATACATGTTTTTAATACAACCCCACAGAAGTGTGTAAGGCATTTAGGGCCCTATCAACATCAAATGGTAGACCATTCTTAAAGCGATATGCTGCTACATCAATTATATAGGTATACAACACCATGAGATGCATAGACACTTCTCTAATAATTCCATCTAATGTTTTTTCAAATTTCTCCGCATCAGATGCATTTGAACCAATATACACCAATTCCTTCCAACGGTTAAAAGACACACAACCTCTCACAATTTCCAATGACCTCTCAAAACGGACAACTTGTTCAATGTCAACATCGCTACATGTTTGAAATAAAGATTCATCATTAACACGATTAGCAATAGCACGTTTTACAAGAGAGCTGACCCCAGGATGACCTGAAGCGGAATTTAAAAAGTTAAAGAATAGTCTGAAAGCATTCCCCATTTTTGATCAGTTTAGACTAGTTCAAAAGAGGGTGTGAACTATTTCAACACTCTTCCAGTAGGATATGAGTTCATCTGTCATATGATCCCGGTCCTTGTCAGCCCCCACATACGCATCAACGATCTCTTTAAGCTTCCCCTGGATGTTTTCTTCATACTTCAGACCGTATAGAAAGGCCTCAGCTACTCCTTGAACACGGCCGGTTGCTATCTCACCTAATCCAACCGTCTCCAGAGCAACCATAAGAGTCGGGAGAAATGTCCATGTCCACAGGGCGGTCATCAGCGCCTCAAAGTTGCTGTAAAAGTAATCACGCTCTAGAGGGTACAGACAAGCATGCTGACGTTGGCTTGGATGACCGGTTTTACACCCATAACATTTGTTTTTTATCTGATCCTCTATCACCAATGTTAACACAATGGCAACGCTGGCCTTCACCGTGTCCAGAAAAACATCACCACCCTGACGCTGAGATTGAAGCCGGTTCTCTAGAATTTCTTTAACCACAACAACCATCGGCTCATACAAGGGAGGGTTCAGGGGTGTCCCCTGAGCAGTGATGCAAGCTTCCGCACAGGGTTCGTTCTGAACCACAGGGGATCCCGCTACTTGCAGGTGAGGCGAAGTCGGAGGTGTAGGATAGGCGTTGAGGACAGAACGATCTTCAGCCACGGGGGCAGCAAAATCTGAAGCCTGACACCCAGGGGTGTACAGACAGGGTGCTTTGTCCGATGTTGGCTTGTCGGTATATGGCCTATATCTTCTGACGGGGAATTCAAGAGGCCAGTACAGAGTATTTGACACGTCGCTGTCGGGCGAGTCGGGAGAGTAGGTGACAAGGCTAATAGTCTCCTCGGAATCGCTCTGATGTTCTAGGGCTTTCCACCTCGTGAGGTCGTCCGTCTGGGCATTCCGGTAGTCTTCAAGAACCGGTTTATACAAATCATCGTAGCCGCCAGATTCCTGAGAAAGGCTCGGAAGATATCTGAGAAGCTTAGAGTCTTCGTCCTGAGATTCTAGGGGTTTACATTCCCCAGCTGTAGAGTAGCCTTCGTCTTCACTTGATGAAGGCAAATCGTTGACTGTGAAAAAATCAGCCATGTTGAAGTAATGTCGCACAAACTCGTTTTTCCAAAGTTCTTAAATAGATTGAAGGTGAGGGGGGGGGGGGGGAGGGCTTGTGTCTAGTAGGCGTGTCTAGTAGCCATTGGTAGTAATTCCCACATCTTACTTGTAGACGACATTTTAGACACTGTCATATAGTGACAACTACTACAGATCTCACACAGGGTCATATATATACACCTTTTGCCCGGGAAACACGTGATCTTATCAGTGACACGCCCGCGACATGTGTCATACCCATGTTTGAAACTAAACATTTTTAAAAATTTAACCATTTTTTAAATCCCCATTTTATTCTTCATTATTGAACACTTATTTTTATTCTTCATTATTGAACACATTACTACCACTAGAGTAGCAGCCTAACCATTTTTAATTGCCTTTTTTTTTTAATTGCACATTTTAACCCTCAGTATTGAGCTTTTATTTTAAGCCTCATCAACACCCACCACATCAGCCCAAAGGGGCGGGACTTATAATTTTCAAGTATTATTTTTGATGATTAAATTCATGTGACGTCATCACCTTTTGACAGAAGGTGAATACTATATTCTCTCTCAATATTTCATACATGCTGAGGGAGCACTCTTTCACAGGTAAAATAGGACACAATGCACAAACAATGTCCTGACAACCATGTCATTTTATTATAACAGTGTAGAAAAACTAAAACATGCACAAAAAGAGGACATTTCTGTATCGTAACACTTATTTGACACAGTTTTTTAAATGATTTCCCTCGCAATGTCATTTTCATTTGCTAGGCTACAGCTGAGCGTAGCCTATTTTTGCACAGGAAATTGTCTGTATTTGAAGAAACTATCGTGTGCATTTTGTGGACAGTTTCTAGTTATGCTCAATTACCTTATTTAAGAACAATTGAACATACATGAAAAGCATTTGAAAATACATTTCAGCTATGGTAAATTCACCCAAGGAATCTAGAGTTCACTTGGGAAGTGATCTTGTGGACTATTGATAGGGCCTTATTCACGGCCAATATTAGTAGTCAGGCCAATAGTCGACGTCAGACAATAACATAAAGACTCTCTCATATAGAGACGCTGTGCAGCCAAGGCAACGAGGTTCTTCTGAAAGTATGGCGATACAGTCCAAAGTTCTTTTCATGTTGGTTCTCAATGTTCTGGGCTCCAAGATCCAGTCTCTTTATCTAGAAGTCCTGTCGAATGTTCTCCTTGTTCTCGTCACCCTGCTGCTGTTTGAGCTGTGCTGCTTCATTCTCGAACTGGACAATGGCGCGCTCAATCTCGTAGTTCTTACTGACCAGAGACACCCAACTGTAAAAAGATGTAGCGAGTTTGACATCATAATATAGTTCCAATACCGGACAGTGTTATTTATTCAGTGTATTAACCAGAGGCCAGTGGTTTAAAAGTGATCTGATTCCAGCACTTTGATTGGATTAAATAATGGGATCTGGTACTTTCCTAGTTTTATAGCCTAAACCTTTCGAAATCCCTTTTCCACCCTGAATCTACCCCTTCACTGGGATCAAGATTATAGATTATATATGACATTTCACCTGATTGAAGGATCCCATCCGAGCTCAGAATGATCTCAATCTCTTTTTTTGGGGGGGGGGGAATATAATTTTGAAATACCTGATTCCAAGATTTAATCTCATTGCCGAAATCCGATCAGAATTTTTTAACAACTGGGCCCCAGTGAATTGCATTGAGATATAATCTCTTTTTTTAAGGGAGCCCTGGCCAAGACAAACAGTAGCAGTAGCAATAATAATAATATAATATGCCATTTAGCTGACGCTTTTATCCAAAGCGACTTACATTGCAGTGAGTGCAAACATTTCAGTATATATGGTCCCAGCAGGAATCAAACCCACAACCTAAGCATTGTTAGCGCCATGCTCTACCAACTGAGCCACAGAGGACCACAGTAGCAGCATAACAGTAATGCAAATAATATATATATATATACACACATATACACACACACATATATATATATATATATATATATTATTCAGTACTGACTTTGACTCCAGCTCTCTCAGTTTGGCCCCTCCTGCAAGCTGTTCATTCTTCCGCTGCCAGTTTAGGTCCTGAATCTGTTTTCTGCAAAACACACACAAACAAAACACCTGTTAAAATGCTAGTCCCTGATCAAAAGGATCAGTAAGCAATGTAATGGAAAACTTACCGGAATTTCTGTAGTTCCTTTTGAGCCAATTCAATCATAAATGCCAGGTTACTGTGGGGTGGAGAGGATATTAACAATTTTGCATTACTCAAAACGGTCTCTCCAAAAGCAAGCACAATACACTTCACCCACAAGCAACATGGTAAACAGATTAATTTACTTATTCACACTAACATTATTTATCAATAATCCAATTTGTTAGTATCCATCCATCAAAACAATGTGGGTGTCTCCCCTGTCTCCCAGGCCAAATAATAATGATGATAACCTCTACTAGGCATGTGCTGCAGCCACTTACTCATTGTAGACCTTCCATGCATTGGTGCCATAGTGTGACATAAGCTCCAGGTTCTCAATGCGCACCGCCTGATGCTCCAGCTGAGCCATGGAGTTGTTCACACACTCCTGCCACGCAGTGATGTCATTCTTCTGCCCTGACGATGGAGCTGGAAGCTCATATCTGCACAAGTGCACAAAAACAGCAGTAAGGGCACAGGCCAAGCAAGTGATGTTTCCGCTCATAGGATGAAGCAATAAAGGACAGAGTGGGTCACACTGAATATCATCAAGTTTTTTTCAAATTACTATTTTTGCAACTAACTATATTTGACATCATTGGGTGTGAGGGTTTGATTGATTTCACCTGAATCTTATATTTGATAACCTACTTTACACTAAGTATGCATCTAAATCACAGGACAGTGCTGAAATGGTTGTTGACTGGCAGGTTACATAACGTATTTGGTGGTTCTACTGGAGGACAATTATTCCTCTATGTCCCACATTTCTCTTACAGGCAAAGTAAACAGATCAAAAGAGTATTCTGCATGGTGTTTACCTTTTCATACTGAGAAGTTCCAGGGGCTGCCGGGCTGCTAGCCTCTCAAACTCATTCCTCATGATCTCAGTCTAAATGGAGACATGGTTAGCATTAGCACTTCACATACTGTAAGCGGAATTACTCTTCAGAAAAGCACGTTCTAGTGTGGATATTTGGAGTGAAATCAGATCAGCCAAAGCTCTAGCTGTATCTATAGCTATTTATGTCTGCTTGACTCCAATTTTAAGATAGGCAAATTAGGTCTAGTAAGTATGCTACTCACTTCAAAAGTAGAGAAATCAGGTGTGAGTAAATAACTCAAGTAGTTCTTCGTAGGTCTGTATCTCCGCGTCTCTTCCTCCACCAAGGCTGCAGCCTGGAAGGACAGATTAATATAACTACACACGATTGAAAATGTGGTTTAACTTTGTACCTGGCTTTTGCGTATTGTTGATGGCTATAGGAGTGTCATCGTTTGGTCTATCATTGCGGAATGGGTTAGCTCGGCAATGTCATTAGGCTTCATTGATATATGACAAAGATCATATCTTATCAGTTATTGACAATATTGTTAGCTAACTACATTGACTGGTAGCTGCTAAGTTAGCTAGCTAGCTGATACACTTCCATGTCTGCAGTGAAGCATAAAGATAGCTACAACTTACCGCCTCTCTGACGCCAGCCGCATCATATCCCTGGTCAAAATACGGTAGGGCATCAACAAACACTTCACCAGCCACTGATGAAGTTCCAGCCATCTTCACAATTTATAAGTCTGTTTTATTTATTTCAAGCTAGCTTGATCAACGCGGCCGCCGCAAGTATCGTGTCTTTTTCCTCCGCGAGACTGGGAGAATGTCAGCCATGAAAATGTAATAGGTCTGCCGCCCCCTAATGCACTGGAGTGCTAGTGATCCCCTCCCACTGCAGCATAGAGTTTAAACCTGGAAACTAGAATATCCGTTTACAGTATCCAACTGGAGACCGGGAGGAGAGATTTTCTTACAATTAGAAGATGGTTAAACGGCTCTAGTTGTCTACCCCAGAATGTAGCAACGTAGCCACTGCAGGCATGTGCAGAGTTGTTCATATAGCCACTACTAACTTCAGTTAACTTTAGCCACCGCTAACATTACGTGTATTGATTATGTGTGTGAATGGAATCAAGAGACAAAATTCAATATTTGTGGCCAAATCACCTCAAATGAACTACCAACCAAGTCAGAAGGTTCATTTGAGTTGATTTGGCCATGCAATGTTGAACGTTGTCCCTTGATCCCATTCACACCCATTGATTTTTTGTTAGCGGTGGTTAGTAGTGGTTATTTAAAATTCTACATTTACTATTTATTCTCGGTGTATCTTACTTTCCGAGCAGTTTATGCACACTCTGTTGTCCAGATTACGATAACCTCATCGTTTTGACGATGTCATGTGCCTGTTACATTTTCTTTTTATTGTCTGCTCCATGGATGTAAAGTGTCTTGAGTACTGAGAAAAACGCTTTACATAATAAATGTATTATTATTATTAATAAGGATAAATTAGGAGTGCTACAGTAGTTTTGAAACTACAGGCATCATCCAATTGTTCTTACGGAGAAGAAATACATGATTTCTGTGTAAACATACGTCACTTTTGCCTGAGGCATTCTCTTAAATAACAATCTTTTAAAACCATGTGGGAAAAATGATGTGGAAAAATGAAACTAAAATGGCAAGACAGCAAATATAAAGAATACATACAAATACAGTACAAGTGCAAAATATAACTCATGGCCATTTCAATTTTTAGAGTGTTGTCAGTAGGCCTAAGCCTAAATGGACCATGAATAAACACTGTTCACAATAGGAGCACATTTAATTTGAAATGTACAGTATGCTGAACATTTCATGTTTATAAAAATATACAAAAAACTGTACATTAGTACATAAGTCCTTGACATAGTGCCACTTGAGAAGTACAACTCCAGTTAATAGGAATGAGATATGACCAGTTTCTGGTCTTTGTGTTTATGGCTGTCTGCTCCACATTTATGAGAGCATCAAGTGAGATTCCAAGAAAGGATAAAAATAATAATAATTATTATTATAAAAAATAATAAAAAAAAACATTAATTGGAATGTTGAATATCTGAAATGTACACCTAGTTGATACTTGAAATACATCCTTTCTTCCTGCCTGGTGATCTGTAATATTAAGGAGATTTCACCTCATTCCAGATATGTGATCACTTGAAGAAAGGAAGGAAGTGTGCGTCTTTGAAGTATTAAAACAGGGCGTAACAATCTCACATGTTTAGTTGAAATATAAAACATTTTATAAAAAATAGCTGAAACATTATAAACAAAATATTTTACAGAATGAGCAAAAAAAAAGACAAATGAAAAAAAAGACAAATTGCAATTCATAGAACAATCTGGGAGAGATTGGGCCAGTTAACACATTATTCAAATTTTTCAAGAACATTTAAATATTTTATACACATAATAAAGTGAATTATAATCCCAACATTGCTTTGTATCAGAGTGTTGATTTGGTGCCCAGATAAAACATGTCAAGAGTAGCTAGCTATTCAAGAGTAGCTATTTTTTCCCCAAATGGAAACATGCCAGAAATAACTTACAAAAACACCTATTTTCATAATACTGAGACAAAATACTACATTTTAAAATACTAAAAATACAAAAAAGCTAAACCCTTAGTTACGACGTTATGACATCTGTTAAAGTTAATAGATACGTTCATAGCAGAAATGCATTTTTTATTGAAAAAATACATAGTGCCTGCTCCTCCCTTTCCTCTGACATCTACAAAGTAATCATCGCACGCTTGTTTGAAATTCTAAACACGCATTTCCAGTTTTCCTCGAATTACAATTGCACTGAACACTCCAGATTGGAATACACTCAGGGCAATACAACAGAATGGCCCTCTCTCTTCCACAGCCTTCCATCTACATCTGTTGGCTTGACCACTGTGCATTTAGAGAGAGAAACAGCGTTGAATGGTGGCTTGGCTAAGACATGGCACATCGTATGGTCGTCATGTTGGGCATGTCTCTTATTCTCTGTTAGAACACCAGTAAAGGTCCATTTTTTCCTATGAAAGTCCAGCCTACTGTCAGCCATTTTTTACTTCTTCTGTAGGAACTTAATCTTGCTTCCTGAAAATGAAATGTACAACATTATAGAACTGTCAATTTTGTATTTATTACTGTAGTTGTGAACGTTATGAATGGAGTACAACTAACCAATTTCCTTGAATAATTTGTTCACAACTCCAGGTTCAGGCTCTGGGTTTGAGTCCAGGTATTCTGCAGCTCTGACTTCAAAGAGCCCTATTGGAGGGAGAGAGCAATTAAGTACTTATAAGGCCCACAAGAAAATACATTTTTCAGTCTTTCAGAACTGTGAGAAATTTGAGTTAACTGCCCCTTTAAATTACAACTATTCTCTCTTTGAGAATAAATGGTGACCCTCTCTCTGACCTTTGCCCCCTCCCTTCCGCAACTCCCTGTCGTGGATGAAGCCGGCGAACATCTGTGTGTCCATGAAGAGCTGCAGGAACTGGCGGGCACCGCGAGAGGGGTGGGATTTGCGGAAGCTCTCCCTCTGCAGCTCCCTGGCCCCACCACCGGGGGCGCTGCCTTTACCCATGTGGAGGGAATAGTGGCCCACCAGCTCCACGAAGAAACGCACAAAGGCCTCCGACAATAGGACACTCAGCTCACACTCCTGGGCTGCAGGGGACAGAAGGAGAGAGGAGAGTCAATCTAGATAAGGCTGGTCTCATCAGTCAGGAAAAATATCTAAGCAATGTGGTTAGAATGAGTCTTGTAAAAAGCTTCAATTGTTACATTTCTATACAACTGCATCTTATACAACATATTGACATGAAAAAACATGGGGATTGAAAGGAGACTTTTTTACTGTCAATGTTTCTGACTGCAAGGCCTTCAAGAAGACTCCAAATCAAATTCATGAAAATGAAATCTTCAGAGACATTTTGTACAAATATTTGCTGTGCTAACCTCCAGCAGAGTGACAATTTCCATTCTCCTGTCTCAATATCTGCTCTCTCTCTTCCAGGATCTGCTGCAGGGCAGCCTGGAGCTTACTGGGTAGGATACAGTCCTCATCACCAAGCTGGAGGAGACAAGAAGGGGTTAACACGAGAGGCAAGGTGAACTCAACTACAACTTCCAATGTGCAAAAAGGTTATTAGCTAGCGGCTACCCATACATTTTCATTGAGTAGATTCACTTAAGCATTAAAAATGGTTGCCATAGAAACTAGCCTTCAAGAATTCTTAAGTGAGAAACATGTACAACTCCATGGCAACTACTCCTCCTACACACACTTTTTACTTGGCTCACGTCTAAGAGAAGTTCATGTTCTAGGATGATGAAGCTTCGCACAAATCATGGAGTTGAATTGATTTTTAACACACTTAACACACACATTTCAGAGACATCCTAGAACAAACAGACAAGGCAAGCACAGACAACGTCCCCTTTTCCTGTTCAGTTGACGTGTTTTGCAACCACACCTGTCACTCATGCATTGCATAAACCTTGTTTACACACCTGAATGACAAATTTGTCTGCACACAAATCCACAATAAGAACCTGGAATGTGAACAGAAATATAAAAGAAACATAGTTAATATAGAATAAGAGTAGAGTGTAAAATAGATTGAAGTATAAAATGGCACTTCTATCATACATTACTGTACCAACTACGTACTTGAGGAACGTAGAAGGTTATCTAAAATTCTGAACATTTTGTGGTTTTAAATGCAGTTTGAAATTTCACAAATCAAAACTTGAGATCTGTGCACATAATTCTTATTTTACGTAAATCATGCATTGTGGTCAATGAGAAATTTGTGGCAAACACTGAGGTACACACGCAGATCTCATGTTAGGATTTGGCCCACTGTGAGGTTGTTATTCATAGGTGAACCACTAGATGGAACTAAAATATTTGAAATACATTTTTCATGTGCCTCAAATCATCTAGTGCAAAAGTCTTCCTCAAAAAGGACTAACTCAACTTTTCCCAGTGCAATCTGAGTGGAAGTGGAATCTGATCCTACAAGATCGGTCGGTGCCCAAGGCCAAGTTATGAGCTAATCAGGCACTTCGGGTTAGGGTTACACACTATCGTGCTGATGCAAACATAGCTCTTTCAGAAAGTATGGCACATTATAGATTGTGTATTCCTACAGTAGCTTATCATACTTGGTTTGTAAGTTATTGGGTTCAGCAAATCAAACCCATCTAAATAATGTATGTGAATAGAAAACATCTAAGCCAGCACAGTTCTGTTTGTTTTGCCATGATAGGTTGAAAACCATGGCACAGTATCTCAAAAAAGTCTTTCCTGAATTCCTTGCATCCCATCTCCTCGCCACCTTCTCAAAATGCATTTGAGGAGAAAATCGGTGATTCCTCCTGTCTGATGTCACCTTTGTCCTACAATGTGTTTTGAGAAAGAGGAGAAAAGAGAGGAATCTTGGGAAAGGCTTTTGAGATTCGGCCTGTAACTGACCTCCTCTATGGGCAGCTCTAGCAGCTCGGGCAGACAGGGCGCCAGCGCCCCCATGAGAAAGGGTGTGGGAGAGCAGCTGATGTCCAGCATGCTGGCGGGCAGCACGGGCACAAAGGTGTGCTGCCAGGTAAACGGGTAGAGCAGCGCCAACGCAGCATGGCCACAGCGAGACAGCACACTGGGGAGAGAAAGAGAGGAGAGGGGGATAAAGATGAGATATTGCTGATAAGATTCAAAACCATATGAGGAGGATAGATAAGGGGGGTAAAAGCTTGTGAGGGCTAGTGGTTGTTTCTGGACTGGGCCAACGTTTCGGAACGTTTCGTTGAGAAAAGCCTCGCCGATATATGTCTTCACAAGAAAAGTCAAGTGTCATGTCAAGGTAGCCTAGACAATAAGGATGTCTTATGGCCCGAGCCACCAGACTGAGCAATGTGGTCACTAACAAGAGAAGAATAGCTGAATTGGTGGCCTCTATAAATTGGCCACTGACTTTTCCCAATTTTAATAATCTATAGGGTGATTACATTTCTCCAGTATCATGTCCAAATAATTATCCAATCCAAGGTTGGGTGAAAGCCTTGCCTTAGTTTGTCTGCGATGAAGATGACCCTCCTCTCCAGCAGCAGGGAGGCAAACACCTGCAGGAGTCTCCCCAAGCTCAGGCACTGTAGGAGGCTTTCAAAGTCCACATGCTCTAGTCTGGAGTCCACTGGCCGGCACAGTGTCAGCACCTGACAACACGCACAGTTATTTTCCCACACACAGGAGGAACCTCACTAGTGCAGAGCTTCCTCTTTCTACAGTTGTATTACCTCATTTCCAGAGCCTGGGAGGAAGCTCTTGACTGTGATGGTGCGTCCAGGGGCGGGGAATGGAGCCTCCATGACACTCTGCATGAACGGGTGCACCAGCACTGGTGAGATCTCCCTCCGCCTCTCCACCTCCTCCAAGATCTATGCACACGCACACACACGGTATATGACTCATTATAACTGACAAGTGTTGACAAAAGATTGCATCAGGACCAGATACACAACTAGCTACTTGCGCCATTGTCTGTTAATGCGCCTTTTATTAACACTAATTCACATCTGTCGCCCTCGCCTGCACAAACTGGATTATGGGATGTATATAGTTACACATCCCAAAACATTAATTATCCTTCTCAGAACACACCCTTTGATTGTCAGGGACAATTTCACAGTTCTTTTCAATGTTGACAAATCAATTAAAATGCTAAAAGTCACATGCTAAAAGAGCAGATCTATCAGGTCTCTTGGCTGCCTTTGTGTTACCTTTGCAAAGAGATTGAAGCAGCCCAGTCTGCTAACGATACAGTGCACCTCAGGCAGCCTCTTCCCCTTTCCACTGGGCTAAAGGACACATATTGACACAGAGATGTAATGTGGACACACCCTGTCACTTAATATCATCATTTTATCAACAACATCAAGATTGCCAGGGGAAACAGAGACCATAAACCATAAGAAAAATACTTCTTCAAAAGAACTTAGTGCTACATCACATACATACAGTCTAGTCTTAAATACATATTGTACAAGTATCTGAAGGCAGATTGAACAAAAAGGGAAAATGTTAAATTCTTCTATATCTCAGTCATTGATTTAGTAGGTTTTTATGGTGTGATTCCCCCTTGAGATGTTGAGTAAGCACTTGCTGCCAAGTCATCACAAACTGAGCATGATGACTCACACTCACACACTCACCAGGATCTTACGACAATAACAAAACCACCGGCTGCCATCCTCCCCCGTTAGGACAAAGGAGAAGGTCTCACTACAAAGACAAGATCATAAGAGCATTTCCTAATGAAAGGGATACAGTGTGGTTGAGTTAAACATTGCTATGGAACAGTTTCTCCGAAAATTGCCATAGCATTAAGTTATACCACCTGACTTCTAAATTCTCCTGTTTGTTTAACAATAACAAGAAGAATACTGTAATGTGTTTAATTTACTTGTTTAGTGCTTTTGACAAACCCAAAGCTTTTAAAAAATAAACACAGCACAAAACTCTGAAGTGGACAAAGATAAATTAAACAAGAGAGGCAACAACATATTGATTAAAATGACAACTGGATACAGTATGTTTCTTTTATGTGACCCTCTCTTGTGTGAGGACCGCCAGCAGCTTACCTGGGCATGTCTGCAGAGGGCCGCCATTCCTGGGAGTCTGGGAAACAGAACTTGGGGATGGCCTTCAACCGGTCCTCTGCATCACGGGACTGACGCGTCGACTTCTCCAACTACACCCACATAGAAAGAAACTCATTATATACCAGCAATACAGCGTACGGCAGTGTTAGTAAACCGTTTTTGTCTACGGGACCAGCATTCTATGGTCCTTCCTTCATGGATGACCGTTTACATAAAAAAAAAAGCATGTACTAAATTTGTGTCACCTAACGATATCAGGGAGCAAGTCAGAAACATCCTGGGGACTAGTACAGGCCAATGGACCAGGGATTGGGACACTGTATGGGTAATTTATAATAGAAGAAAACAAAACACTTTAGGGTTCCTATACAACGATGAGCTAAGGAGGGACCATTTTGATGGACTTCCTCTAACCTTGTTGGGAAACTGCTGTGTGATCTCCGGGGAGTAGGTGTTTGCCGGGGAACTCTTTCGGAGTGACACCACCACGAAGAACTGGAAGAGCTGCTGCTGCTGGAGCTGAATCAGGTCCCTCTCCAGGGTGCGGTAGCCCGGGTTGCGCTTCAGCGTGGACTGGACGTAGACCGAACGCCTTGACCCTCCTTGACCAGAGACGCCACAATAAGAGACTTTGATTGGACTAGGTCCATATTCATTTAAAACCAGGGGACTGGTTTTAAGTGCTTAGTGCTCAAAATGAGGAAACATTTGGATACATGTACTTAACAAAACAATCAGAAACAAAGAGATTGACACCAGTAATCTCACATTTACACATGAAGTTGTTTTTAAGTAAACAAGGTGTACAGTACTACCGTCACTACTGTCCTCTTGGTCACTCTCTGTTCCACTGGTTTCCTCTGTTTGTATGAGAGAGAGAGAAAGAAAGAAAGAGAGAGAGAGAGAGAAAGAGAAACAGAGAGAGAAAAAGAGAGGATGAGACATTAAATCAGACAGACAGTGCCTTGTGTTGTGTTCCAGTGACTGGATGTAACCTAGCATATCAAATGCTGGGTATTTACAGAGTGATGCTAATTCAATTTTATATAGACATGTTGGAGTGTGTCATATTTAGCCGGTCTGGGTCTCATACCTCGAGCTAAGGCTCCCTGGTTCTTCACTCTCTTCCTCCCTCGCTTGGCATCGAAGATCACATGAATCTTGTCGACGTACTGCATCACAGAAACCAGACACACACAAACCACAGACACACACACACCTAAATTCAACATGTGATATGTTCATCAGACTGTTGATGTACAGAACATGCTGCATAGCCATTTGAGAATGAGAAATGGTTATCATCATACCATATTCAGCCCACTGATATGATTAAGTCAAATAAATATAATAATTCAACCCCACATCCTTTGGGATGTGGTGGAACGGGAGATTCGCATCATGGATGTGCAGCCGACAAATCTGCAGCAACTGCGTGCTGCTATCATGTTAATATGGACCAAAATCTCTGAGGAATGTTTCCAGCACCTTGTTGAATCCATGCCACAAAGAATTAAGGCAGTTCTGAAGGCAAAAGAGGGTCCAACCCGGTACTAGCAAGGTGTACCTAATAAAGTGGCCGGTAAGTAAGTGTGTGTGTGTGTATATATATATATTATATTATATAATAATTTGATTCCACAAAGCAACAACATATTAAATCAACAGAATATCTCAATGGCGGTAACTTCTATAGAACAGGTGGCAGTGTGTTTACCTGAGACTGTCTGTATGTTTTGTGGGTGGCTGTGCGCTTGGGCATGGCTGGTCTGGGGGGATCCGTACCGCCCACAGGGTTGGGTGACATCACTGACTGTGATACTTTATCAGTGTACCCCAACGTGAGAGGCTTGGGAGGCAGCTGCAGCACAGAGGACCAGGGGTGAAAGGGAGGTTCACTATCTCTACAGTCACAATTTGTTCTTTGATACATCTGTACTGCTGTCGATCCAAATGTTCTTTAAGTTCATATATGGGTTATTTAGCTGTGTCAAGCAGCCCGTTGGCTCGACTCAGTGATATAGTAGGACCTGATAGGGCAAGCAGCTTTCTACTCTAAAAAACACAGGTAGTGGAGTTGAGTTGAGTGAACGGGCTGCTGCACATGGCTAAATAATCCATACAGGCATATAAAAATCATCCCTTTGAGTGATTTCCAACACAACTACCTTTGGTCTGCGAGGGCTCTGTTTCTGTGCGAGGGTCCAGGGTCGAGAACGCCCGATAGGGAGACACATGGCCGACAGCTTCACATCTTCATAATCGTTATCTCTGGTCACTTCAGCTGAGAGGGTAGGGTCAAATATGATCGAGAGACAGATTCTTAGATACTTGGTCGTAAATGGCTTCCCTTTTTCTTTACCTTATCTTATAAACTAACCACCGCTGATCAGAAAGGACTTGATAGGTGTTAATAATGAGGGGAAATACGATTGGGACATCATCCTATTAAATATATTTCTCAGTTCATGTCACAGTGGGGAAACTCACAGATAATGTCCTCGTAAATGTTGTCATCAGAGAAGGCATGGTAGAGGCCAGAGCGCCTGGCCTCGCTTCCCAGTGAGCCCTGCTGGGCTGTCAACCGCACCACATCCTCATACTCAAAGGACTTCCTGTAGTGACGGAGGGAGGGAGCAATGAGAGAGGGGCCGTCGCCCTAAACAGTCAGCGTGCTATTGGTCAATGTATTGTCTTCTTCTTCAGAATGGAGAGATTGATAAGGAGGAAAGCAGGAAAGGGATGCAAGATTCATAGAAAACAATTTGGTAATCAAAATACTAATAGGGCGTCTCTTATAGGTGTCTCTTATTGTTGAACAGTCGGAGCCAGAGTGTGTGTGTGCGTGTGTGTGTGTGTGTGTGTGTGTGTGTAAAAACAACCAAATGTGACCTCTAGACCCTTGGCTGCAATGGAAATCGGCCACATCCAGACAATGGCTTGCATCACTGCCAAATATCATGTGACATCACACCTGGAGGCCGGCCAAAAGCTTAACTCTGACTCTTCTCTCACAGAAACTACCCTCAAAAACTACATTTTTCCCTCCTTTTTTTAACAGCAAGATTAATTACAAACTAAGCCACTGTATTTTTAGACATAGAGCACAATAGCTAAGGGCGGGGGGAGAATGCTGAATTAAGTATGCACCTGCCACACGTTGGCCAAATTTAACAACACTAATTAAGTATATTAAGCCTACACCAAAGGTGCATTCTTCATTCCTGCAGGAACAAAGTAAGTAAGAAGTGCATCATCTCACCTGTTCTTTTTGTGCCTAGAAAATCCATTGCTGTGGGTAACAGGGCATGGAGGTGGTGGGAAGCTTGGTGGGTGGGCTAAAGGACTACCACTGCTCCTACTGTTGAACTGACTGGCAGACGGAGGAGTTCTGTTATCCCAATGGACCCAGTGTCCAGGGTTGCTGTCAGTTCCCTGATATTGAAATGTCCGTTGTGGTTTAGGTGGAGGGTGAGCTACTGTGCCCAAAGCCCTCTGAGGATCTGCTGTGGTATCTCTCCCCTTCTCCCAGAACAACTTATCCCCCTCCAGCCTACGCCAGAAGCCCCTGGAGGTGTAGAAATTACCTGGGGGCAGGTTCTCTCCATTATCATCCACTGACTGAGGTAGGGGTTTGGCTATTTCAATATCCAAGATACAACCAGCCTTCAGTTGGCCATTGGTCGTAATGATCCTGTTTACTGGAGAGTAGTTAGTGCTAGTGTCTGTTGTAAGAGTGTGTGAAGGTACTGTGAATTGCTTGGACTCTGGAACTGCAGTCTTATTGAGACAGGGGTGACTCTGTTGGGGATGCGACTTTCTGCCAACGCCTGTATGTCCACCCCGTACTTGGTTTTCTCTGAAATCCAAACCCAGACTTTTGGCTCTGGTGGGGTTCGCTTTGCCCTGAGGCCCGCCATGCCGACCGTCATTGCATACTCCGTTACCGAGGTCGTCCCCTGAGAGAGTTCTGGATACTAAATGTGCTTTAGCCTTATCGCCAGGCGAGCTGTCCTGTTGACTGCGGTCTTCCCATTGGGAAATCTTCTGCCTGATGTTGATACCTGGGTCGTGGGTGAGAGGCCTCCCTGAGGAGGGGGAGTGCCAGGCCACAGTTGCCCGTCCATGTCCCCCGCCGCCGCCACCACCTCTCCCGCCTCGCCTCCCCTGCTCCAGCCCCAGAGGCAGCATGGTGAGAGGGGGCAGACTGACGGCTCACCCTCACTGCATCGTTGGTTGAGGCATGAGGGGCGTACAGGTCAACAGACAGAGACACTGTTGAACATAGTGAGTCTGTCCTCTTGGTTTACCCAGAATACAGCCTATTGTGGGCAGTGTTTCACAGGGGCTCTGTGTTCGCACCTTTCCGTTTAACTTTGAAACTTCCTTTCAACAGCGATAGTGACCACTCTTTCTCCTTTCAATGAGAGACCTGCAAGGCATAGGATACAAAGGTTAGGCTATCACTCACCTAGCCGTCAACACTTTGAAACAAGTCAAAACAATTCCCTGTAAAAAAAGCCACAGAGAACAATAATTGAGCAAAGACTCAAGAACACTCATGAAGCAGTGGCAGTTGTACGGGATGTGTGCAGCCAGAGGAAATTGGAAAGGATAGACTCCTGTCAAGGTCAGCAGCCAAAAATAAAACTCTGAGGAGAAAAGAAGACAACAGCAGGAACAAGGCGCTGGAGCATTGTGCAGGAGGGGTGTCTGTCTGTCTAGAGTCCACCACCCCAGGGGAGTTGACCATCCTGTCCCATCCTTAACCACGCAGCTGGCCCATTACGGAACGCCATGACACATTAAAACATTTAAACTAATTTACTCCCATCTCAAAGGTCTCTTTCAGTGAATCAGGAAGGATGGGTATTCCAAGTATTTTTACACTGACTTCAGAGTCCTGACAGGAGCACTGATGCCTTTGCACACACAGAAGGCCAGTGACAGACAATAGGAGAGATTATGGAGGATTGTGGTAAATACAAATCAACAACCAGTTACATACAGAGTGACATAGAAAAGAAAAGAGTTTTGTATGACTCTAAACTTTATCTATTCATTTAGTTTAGGTCTACTTGATAGGGACAGATATAATTGACACCTAGGTATACATATTGAACCAAAGGCTTTCTGCTTACATTAATACATATCTACTAAGACTGAATAGTTTGGCTTGCAGCTCCTGCTCAGCCCTCTTATTGTCATGCACCATATCGAGACAAATTATTCTTGTCCTGATTTACTTGATACAAAATGGTGGCTAAATGTCTTCTGACTCATGTTCACTGCTCCCCATACCAGTGTGGTTACTATACTCTGTTGTATGGGAGCTCTTTGCTGGAAACGAACCACTTGGACACGTTGCACATTACGTCGAAAGCTGAAGCCGAGAGAGGGGAGACATGGTAAAATTCCACAGTACAGCTCATGATAATAATAATTCTATGTGCTGCATTCCAGCAGAGCCAACTAGGAGGGGGTGGGGGGGGGATGGGGGGCTGGGGAATAAATTTGACCAAAAACAGTCGGTCAGTCAGGCCTGCAAATGACGCCTTTGTTTGGCTTGACCTAAATCTAATGCATGCGCTGGAATCTCACTAGATCACACAGCCAGGGCCCATCCTACACTGAAACTGTCACTTCAACACTGACCCACTTGCTTTATTTTGTGTGTGTTCGGTCGTGTGTTATACAGGAAGGCCTAGCCTGTGTTTCCTGCGACTCAGGAAGAAAGGATCAGCAGACTGTCCATAATTAGAGCTCTTCGAAGATTTGCACCCAGTTACAACCTTTAGTTTGAATACACAAAGGGCCTAGGGCTTTATTGTAAACTCAGATTATACAAACAACACATTGGGACTGTGTAATGTCCACTTTCATTCAGAAACCAATGAAGCCATATCAACTTTCATTGACTGTATGAATCTGTAAAACAGATGTTACTGGCTGAAAACTCCTAACAGACAACTCTGACTCACAAACCTCTTTGTATCTCTCACTCTGTGACAACTTTGCATGATAGCCTACATGATCTTGTATCACTTGTCTACAGTGTTCACCATACCATGCACCCTATAACAAATTAACCCTTATTAGAATTATGCACTTGTAGAGATCTGAGCAGATTGGACAGGTGTATGCATCTGCAATAGGACTCACATCTCCACAAGTGCACAGGGGGTGGAACTCACTGACTCACCCAGAAGAATCCAGACATAAAGCTGTCCAAAATACCCTGTCATCACCTGGCAAGGTAAATTAAACCTAATTGCGCCTTCAAAACAGCCATAAACGCGCCCTCTGCAAGACACAACTTGCCCTAGGTGGGGTAACAGAAAGCGTAAGGAGTGTGTGGTTTATCAAGTCAATCGACAGTTATGTTATCTAACAATGCGTCATGAAACTGTTTCTCACATTGACACCCAAGTAATAATGATATTAGTCTATAGCTAAGCTGGGAGTTAAAACACTAATTCAACAAAGTTAAAACATAATGCCATGTACCACATCCCCCAATTTCATGTTACATAGCCTATTATTGTTTAGTAGACTATTAATCGTAACAAAGTTGCAATAAATGCAACAAGTTAGTCATCAGTGAATGAAATTACACACAAGCTAGTTAGCTAGGGATAATGAAATTAGACTTTATCTCAGACAGCAAATGTTTTGTAAAACCTGTGTATTCCACCAAATCTAGAAATGTAGCTAGCTACCCACCTCCTCCACGCAGTTGGGTTGCTGCATGTATCTGTTTTGATCCGCTATAGCTACCAGCTTCAGTTCAGAAGTAGGCAGGCTTCAACATTATTTCATAGCAAAAACAAAGTAACATTAGCAGCAAAAAACGACTTGGACTTTGTCGTGGTAAATGCAATATAGCCTGCCTGGTTGACTCAATGTCTCTCTCACACTGTCTTGATCACGACATCCCACTCGACAACTTTGAATTCAGTCCTCGGCAATCAGCTCTCTCTTGGCGGCGGCAGCGGCTAGCTAGCTAGCTAGTATATTAGCTAGCTAGTCAAGTCAATAAATTAACTTTATCCCCAGATCCCCATCGTTTTGAAGAGAAAATACTTCTGTGTTTATCTATGTACTGCCCAACCTATCAGAAATACACAGGCAAAAACACTCAAATAGCGGTACCAATCCGCCTCGAAATGAGAGAAAGTTTTCAACTCGTCGAAGACGTCACCATCTCCTGCTGTCAACTGACTGAGAAATGTGGAGAACCCCGATTACTACATTCATAGGATGAAATTAGCTGAGGGGGCATCAATCTTTCAAAATGTGAAAGGTCTTAGTTTAGGTAGTGGAATTGGCGTAATGTTTTGGGAGATCAAATATTAATACAAAAAGATTTCTTTAAAAAATAGCAAGAAATATTAAAACAAAAAGTTTAATCTCATGAAATGGAAACTTTTTATATTTATTTTATTTGTTCATTCATTCTTGTATTTGTGTCCCTCCAATATAGAACATTAGACATGTATTTTCACACAAACAAGTAACCAAATGATGAAATACAGCAGATGAACAAGATGATCCCAATTTCAACTATGCATGGACTGATGATGCACATTATATCTACCATATGACATGACATTAAAAACAAATGTTACATTCTATAATAAACTGTGGTTTGCAATGGAGACACCACTACACAAGAAGGCTTTGTCTTAAAGATTTTGCAGGGGCTGTCGACAAATACACAACATCACTTGACATACCAAATACTGTACTTTCACCTAGATGATTAAGATTGTTCGACAATGAATGGGGAAAAAGTTATCTTCTATAATCTTGTTTTGTTTCTGAAATGTTCAGTCATGTTTTGTTTGCTAACCTCATGGTGCCTATAGAGGCAAACATTGAGTGCACCTTTAGGGTTTGCCGGTCTTTGATAAAGACCATTATGCCCCTAGCCCCTGAAAGCTCTCTGTGTCTGTGTCTGTGTCTGTGTGTGTGTGTGTGTGTGTGTGTGTGTGTGTGTGTGTGTGTGTGTGTGTGTGTGTGTGTGTGTGTGTGTGTTCACTCAGTCTTCACACCCTCCTTGATGAGGTTCAGCTCATAGCAGAGTGTCTCGTAGCGGTAGGCCATACGAATTTGTGCCACATTGGTCTTACGGATGTCATTGCCCTCAGGGCCCTCCTTCAGGTAGGCTTGACCCAAGAAGTGGGTCTTCTCCTGTAGAGATGAACCAAGACAATATGTTTTAGTGTTGATATCATGAGGTTACCTAAACATGTCACTCTGACATAGTGCCTTGTTATCCAGTCAATACAACCAAACCCTTTGTTATATTACAATCCACAGGTGTGCAGTGCAGTCATATGTGTAATCAATAGCAATCAAGTACAATTGACAATCTTTCAACTGTGTGCGAAATGTTCCTTCATGATAATGCCTCATATACAACATGTACTGTATGCACCAATAAACTGCATTAGAAATTGGTTAAAAGCTACGTCTATGATGCAATATGTTATGTATAATGTCTATTGTCATCTGTAAAGTTTGTTACCTCAGCAGATAGGGCGCTCTGCAGCACACTGTTCCTGGAGATCTCACACATGTCACAGGTACTGAGCTTGAACACCTGGGCTGCAATGGCATACTCCTCCATCAGGGGCTCCTGAGAACATACAAGAAGAGAAGAGTGAGGTGGACAAGTATGGAGATGGATGAGGTCCACTTCATTCTTAACTGTGAGTATGACCAACTATTGGGAGAGTCATGTACCAACATGGTCCAAGAAAGCAACAGATAAACATTTTCACTCACACACACACACACACACAAGGTATAGTACTAGCCATGTGCAGAAGTTTGGCCTCACCTTAGTGTAGTGGAACTGCATGGGGTCATCAGTGGACAGTGACACAACCAGGCCCTTCTTATGGAATTCCAGAAGAGGATTCTTGGCATACTCCAGGAAGAGACTGTTGTTGCTGAGTGGCGACATAGCAATGGGAAGCTGGGTCAGGAAGTACAGGTACTGCAACACAGGGCTCTGTTGGTGGGGACATTTCAACATTAGCACCATGGGACCCTCTGGCACGTGTTGAGGTGTTTATGGTGCCAAATGAAGGACAGCCATTTTTGTTTCATAGGACATTGACCTTCTTGAGATTGAGACCGTGAGAGATGTTGTCAGCCGTCATGAAGGCGGCCAGCAGATGGGTCACGGCTCCAGCCTCTCCACAGTGAGGCCTGAATTGGAAGGTGTTCATTCCCCTCTGCCTGGAAAGCAAACAGAAATGCATTGAGTCATAAACAGAGTGACACTCATAATAATAATGGTGGAAGTTGACACTGTGCCAGTGTCCTGCCTAAAAAAGGACTGATGATGATACAGAAAGTGCTTTGGAGGAGGTGTTTATGATTGGCTATATTAAAAATGCCCTACACTGTTTTCATCATGGTTGTGGTCATACTCACTGGCGGAGCTGGTTGAGCATAGCGATGTTGGCGTACATGTAGTAGATGTAGTAAGTGTAAGAGGGGTTCTTAACAATATCCCACTCCTCTGGCTTGGGGCTCTTGGTGCAGAACATGTGACCACTGTGCTTGGACTCATCATCCACACTGTCGAAACCTGTCACCTACACAACAGAGGGAGATGGTGAAAGAAGAGAATGGACTGATTACCTTGATTTTCCCCTCATATGGGAGAAAATAAAATTTAAAAAAATAAAATATAAAAAATATATATATATGTCATAATGTTCTTCAGAGCTTAAAACTAAATAAAAAAAACATCTCTTAAATCAAAATCCTCTCAACTGATAGGATTTTTTTTATCAAGCCTTAAGAATATTATTAGAATCAAAAAATGTTTTGAACTATTTTAAATGTTAATTTAAAATCTACTCCATCTTATAGCCTCCCCCATCCTCCCTGGTCCCCAATGCCTCTCTCACTCACATGCTTGAGGAAGATGCTGAGCTCAGGGTTGGCATGGGGGTCAATGGTGGCCTGGAAAACAGGCAGGAAGATGTTCTCCAGCATCTTTCCAAAGTGGGGCACAAATTCCCTGCCTCTGAAGACGTCACTAGGGGGAAGGGAGGAGAAGAAGAGAGATTTTCCAAAATGTGTGTTCCTCAGACATCCTGAAAATGTCGCGATTAAGTACTAGCACTTTCCATAAAATAGGAGAAAGATGTTATGGGGACTGAGAGGACAGAGTACATGTATAACTGTGAGATAGAACATACTAGATCCTAGGGATCTGAATCATCCACTTGAGGTTAGGAGAGAAGACTCTGTGCTTGTTGAACCAACTGGAGAGCTTCAACCATTCATTGGGGTTGCAGCCATAAATGGACAGACGGGGCTCTGCATACTGGTACTTGGCATCCTCCAGGTCACTGGCCACTTCCTGGGTCAGAGAGCACTCAATGATCATCATTGCCAGTCAGTGTTAATGGAAAATAACAACCATGGTAGAGTCTAACCTTAATGATGGTGGCAAAGTACTCTCCATTGATGTGGTTCTCTGTCTTCATGTACAGGTCACGCAGCTCACTGGCGCCCACAGGGTTGTACTTTGCATTGAATTTGTCGAAACGCTGGAAGGTTTGTCTGCCCTTGAGAGAATGGAGGGAAAGAAAAGAGGCATTCAAAACCAAGGAATGTCCACAAAGGCATAGGGAAAATAATTTGACCATGTGCAGTTTTACACGTTCTGATTATCCTAAACACTGTTATCCTTTCCTGCATTTCAGTATTGGCTAATGTACAGTAAATTCTACAGCCTCTACGAAGAGGTCTGGCCCTTACATAGCCGCTGGACTGCTGGGTCAACCCTCCCTCAGACGACTACCCCCCCCCCCCCATCACTATTAGCTCTGTAGTATAGTCTGTAGGACTCACGGCATGCACATCCAGGGAGTCGACAGTGAGGTCATAGGGGTGCAGTTTGAGGGAGCTGAACAGCTCCTTCATGGTCATTTCCTTGCCCTTAGCAACGTGCACCACACGGTCAGCATCCACGCGGTACGACCTCTTGATGAAACGGAGCAGATGCTTCTGGTTCATGCAGGCCGCTGCATGGATGTGAGTGTCTACCTGCAAATGCGAGAAACAGCTTTAAGTTATATGTATGGTGTTATGACTATGCCTGAGCAACAGGGGGAGCCCACATAGCATGTGCTCAAAAGCACCTTATATTTTAATCAAATGAAAACAAAATCTGGATAATTCACAGGAAGAAATAGTTGAGAATACAGTTAGCAACACCAGTTAACTCAATCATAACAGGAAGTCATAAAATAGCCATTGTACTGGATGTAAAACCTATTTAGCCTGCTAGTAAATGTGTAGCTCACCTTCTTGTAGTTATGCCTACCTTCCTGCAGTTGTAAAAATCCCTGTGGGGGTTGTCTTTCAGCTCCTTCATCTCCTCCATCTCATTCAGCATCTCATGAACGTTGAACTTGGACATGAGGAACTTCAGACGACGGTGAGTGTATGTTTTACTGTCCATTAGGAGAAACAGCAGAACAATACAAAATGTCAAATGGAGCTCAGAAATTGATATTCTTTACTTACGAATATGAGATGAAGTCCTAAATTGCATGTGCATTTGAGTTGATTGCCACACGATTGTGGCAATGGTCTTAAAAATGGCTTATGAATGTGTTGTGTAATCACTTGGTTGGGCCCTACACTTAAGAGCATTGTAGAGATTTGGGAAAAATTAAATTTAGATATTGGGATGAGATATCCCTTTAAAACATATCTGAAAAATGTGCAAGGCTGTTGAAAATGTTTGCAGTTAAACTCACGTTGGGCCCTGTGCGATCAGAGCAATTAGAAAATTCATGTCGTCGATGAAGGTGTCGTAGTCAGGGCCGGGCAGGTCCTTGGGTTCCTGTTTGTCAGCGGCCACTGCATCTTTGTACACGTAGATAACACCATCTTTCATACGCGCTACGTAGCCCAGGTTTTCAGGAAGGCTTTTAACGTCGAAGGGATCCTCGCCATCCTTGGGTGGGGGTGTGAAGACTGGATAACACATTGTTTGCTGTTAGACATGTGCTGTGCATCCTGTAAGTACCATCAGCCTATGCATAGATGAAACATACAGCACTTACCCTTCCTATCTCATCCACCTTGTCAGCCTACCTGGTTGCGTTGAGTCATCAGGCTTGAAAACCTCGCCCTCCATGTCACGCAGGTACTGAGATGTAGTTAGGGGGAAGCGCTGGTAGGCCAGTCTCATGTACTTCTCTCTGATGGTCAGAGCACGGTATAGGCCCGTGCAAGAGAGCTCAAAGTCATCCGAGGTCACCTAAGAGTGTATAATTAGGATAAGAGTGGTTTAGCAGTGCTCCTTATTTGTAGCTTGTAGTCATTACACTGTCTGTCAATACCATAAGATAACTGTTTTAGGAGCTCCACAGAGGAGCCACATACCACTCATACTTGTCAACTTGTATTTGGTGGAGAAGCTTAGCCAAGCATTTTATCAATTATATTATTGTTAATACAAGTTATTATGCAATATTCCATCATATAGACCAAAATGTGAGACCCCATTCTTGAAACTTAAGCTTAAGGTCGAAGGTGAGCACCAACGCCCACATTAACTTGAACCTGTCAATAGGGACACTGCTCCACAACATAAACAAGGCTTAAAGGAGGACGGCATACATACACATATACACATGTTATACATTTACAGTATTTGTTTTCATATCTGTAATTATTGGTAAATCCCACAGTTCGTGTCATGCTGTCATCTTGAAAACAAGATTTTATCATCACACTGCATAACATAGGTACATAAATCACATAGATAAAAATAATACCCCAGAGGCGTAGTCTCCGATGATGGCCACCCTCTGGAAATCTGGCACTTCCAAGTAGGTTGGGGTTTCTGCCACTGTCTCAGCGCAACGCTGGAGCCTCTTCTTACTGTGGAAGGGACAGTGAGAGGAGGCACACAATGATTTAGTGCAACTGTTACTCCATTGAATAGTATAAAAATACATTAAAGACCAAATGTATTAAATGTTCCATAACTGATTTGATCACTATCATAAGTGCATATACCTCTAAACGTTTGTTTCATTTAGTTAGGTATCCAATCCAGTGTATCTATCATCATTGTTACTTCAATAGCTTGAGAGAATATGTGTAGTTGAATCAGAAGCCTAGATCAGTAATTCCCAAATGGTAGCTCAGGTACCAGTGTATGCTTTTGGGACACCTCTGAAAACTAGATTGTGGCCTAAACATTTTTTATTGTTTGTTTGATCACAAGAATTTGTGAAAGATGGTTGATGGCACAAAGAATTACACTAGATGGCACAAACAATAACTGCATTAGAGTATGTGATATGAGCATCCCTAGACATCCATAGCGCCATCCTCATCTCACCGTTTCGCATCATCTTCATCAGTGTGCAGGTGGTGGGCCATCTCAAGGTGGAGGATGGGACAGTCATCTGCCACGTCGAACAAGTCGATCTCATCGCGGCAGTTCTCGTTTTTGGTATCAGATGCAAAGACTTTCTCAGCGATGGCACGCATGCGCTCATCGGTCTCTGATAGATATAAACATACATATAAACATGCCTGCTTCTAAAATAGGTCGAAACCAAGTTGTTATGATTTGCTAATATTGTTTCCCAAAGCAGAAATGTGCGGTACAGCAGAGCATGACGCAATGAAAAGGACAACATGGAACATCACTAATGGAGCGAGCTACCAACCACAGGCCTAAACAGGTGTGACCAGGCAAACTACTCTATGGTAGGCCAACATGAAAACTGTCATGGATGTATGTCATTCAAAATTGATCACGAATGAAATGATTGGTTGTACTAGTAAACTACAAGGTACCATCACAAAACAGACACATACCTTACTGTGACAGTTACTGACTCCAGCACATGCTTTGTGTACAAGACCAAGCAGGACTTGGTCCAACGTCAACTGCAGCCACAACTCCACAGCTCTGAGTGACCACTAGTTTGAGCTGCGAAGACAAAGTCCCATGCAAACAGAACTACTGTGATCCAGCACAAACAAACATTAGGCCCGAGCCCCGACTCACATTGAAACTCAACAGCACGCTGTACTTACACAACAACAGTACACAGGCTTTAGCGTCAAACAACAAACTGATAATGACATCTGCAGTGCCACTTGACCGATTGTGTTCCTGGAGTCAGTCCCGCAACTTAACCACATCCAGCCCTCCCATGCGCCTCCCGCTCTTAGAAGAAACGCTGTGTCATCCCTATTTTGGACAACACACACCCATCCGACTCATTCATTCATTGATTCATTTATTTGTCATGCTAGCGTACACCACAAACTCTATTCTACGACAAATAAGTGAGTGAATGAATGATGAGAGAGTCATGGTTTTCTACACTAGAACATGTAAACCATGATTTAGACATGTTTCAGCTCATACATCGCGCGTCAAACTCAGTGCCTTTTTCTCACCCATACTTACTCTCTTGACCGCCTGCTTATGTATTCCCAGCATGAGAGCAGTAGATAATCCAAAATGGACCCCCCCCCCCCCCGAAAAAAAAAGGAAAAGAAAAAAGAAAGTCTGATTAGGAATGAGTGGGTTAAGTGATGTTACCATAGTTGTTACACATTCAAATGGATGATGGTAGACCCTTTTCCCATTTAGAGATGCAACAAAACCATTCATGGACACAGTGTGTGATGATATTTGAAACATACAGAGATATTAACAGTGATTGAACAATGATATAACAGTTATAGTAACAGTTGTGTTAAATGCATGAATTACAGAGATACAATGAATTACACCATGACTGAGACATGACAAAATGTATTAATGCACTAATAAATGTCTAAAAAATAAACATCTCAGTGCAAACAAGCATAAATGATATACTGGAGTAATGCATGCCCACATCAGATGTTTTGGTATTATATTAATCATGACAAGATGGAATACCCAGTGTGATGGACACATTTCAAGAGGGCACATAGGAGTTAGTAAAAGTGCATTTTACATTTACAGTTGAAAAACCACGGTCAGACAAACTCTTAGTTAATTTAACCTTTAAATGGTACCTATTACCCATCCATTCACAGCTCACACAAGTATGGAGGACAAAGAGCATCTTCTTTGGGTTTCCTGTTCCAAACTGTCATGCACTCCCATTGAGACGGGCTACCTTTGATTCATTTCTGTGTTCACTCTCAACATGGTTTTCTTGATAAAGGATAATAACAATTTCTAGGTTACTATTTTACTGCAGGCTCCCTCTGTAGCATTATCAAAATGTCCCCATCAGATTAGGGACAGTCCGGGTTAAAGGGAAACAAGACAAAAGAGGTGTGGTTATTAGATTAGATTAGATTAGATTCAACTTTATTGTCATTGTGCAGAGTACAAGTACAGAGACAACGAAATGCAGTTTCGAAATGCAGAAATGCAGTATCTTAGAGGAAGTAGTAATTACAGTAAGAGCTTTTGATTTTTTTTAACTCTGACGTTTCAATTCAATGTCAAAAGAATCCAAGACTGATATTCTACTTCAAACAAATTGAGCCTTTTTAGCCACACCATTGTTTGCAGTCTTGGAATGCCCCCGTATTTACCTTGGGCCTCAAGTCTCCTTCTCTACTCATGACCAACCACTACACTGACAATTATCCTGACACTGAGCCAGTTGCTCCTAGAGAGCCCGGCTGTCTGTGAATGACAGCACTTATATTTTCGACCCCTTAAAAGAATCTTGGTGACATCAATGTGAGTAATGACCCTTGCCCAAAGCCAGTATAACCCTTATTATGTGGGTTATGCTTAGCAACCTGTTACATGGTCATCCAGGGAACTAATAGCGATGATTTAATATCATTCAGTATACCAAGGAAAAAGTTGATTAGCCACATATAGTTTTTAAGTCTTGTGTAGCCATACCTCCAAATCACGTTGTTCGCACGCCTCTTTTGGAGGTCTGGAGAATTTTAGATTAGCCAATCTGATGTGGATTGAACTGGATGGAGTGATGGGAGAACGTGCTCACAATTTAATTGGATGTTACATTCCCCCACCTGCCCGTAGAATGGTTGTTTGTTGTTATGTGTCGTCTTTTCCGACTGGGTAGGTCTGTTTTGAGTTTTTGCCTATGCTAGTTTGCAACATTGTAGAAAATGGAAGAAAAACTTAATTCAGTCAGGTGTTTTTGGTTGGTATGACGTGTAGCGAGGCATCACTCATTTCAAACAGGTTACCACCCCTTTGTAGATATTTTCTGCAATGGATTCCCCCAGGCTTTCCGGACTCAACGAGGTTAAGCCAAATATAAAAAATAGAAAGTAAGTGGATCAAAACATGAACTGTGACAAATGCCTCATGTTTCATTATACAATATTACATGGCAGACATTTCACTATTGCACAAAAGTGCATAACCACCATCAACATGTGTTATACTACAATATGAACAATGGTGAAGTTGTTCCTGAAATTCAACATTAAGTCACAGGGTGTTCTGTTCTGATGACACTTGACCCAGGAGAATCTGCTGATGAGCAACAGCCATCAAACCTTGCCCTCTCACTTCTTCTCTTATCTAACCACTCAGCAGAATCACCTGCCAATTTCTATGCCACGCTCATTCTAGGAACCATGTCGTCATGTCATGTCTGACCAGTTCAGTAACATGGTACTGCAGTAGGTCCTCAGTCCACATGCATGTTTAGTGTAACATATACACATGCATATATACTTTGTCTCATATAGTGAGTGGGAAGTCTTTCCAGTATCTCTATCTGAGAATGTGATGATGTGGTACAAATTACACAGAAGGACTTTGTATTGGAACATTATGCATTTTGCCACCAAAGTGTCCATGCACTAAAGCTGTCAGGCCAGTTACCTGCCCATCTATTATAATTTCAGAGTGGCATTGGCAGGCAAGTGCAGCAATAGGAATTTATCACCTGAACAGTTGGTCTGGTCTGTGCCACATGACCTGGTGTAACTCAATCAGTGAATAAAATACCGTAGCCAAATTTAAGGGATTAAAACAGACTAGAACTGTTATCGTTTGTAAATCCTGATAATTTCAGTGACATGTTTTAAAAGGTATTAACATATATCCTCAGATACGCACTCAAGAATTATGACTGACTACAGATGGTACAACCCAGATGTACGATGACAAATGTGAAAAACTAGTGGAGGCATGATTTCATTTTGATGCTCACAGTGCAGAGTAGGAATGATTAACACTGTTTGTTACAATTTTCAAACATGAAAGCTGAGATTTATAAACCATAAAAAATGTTTAAGAGGAAAAACCCTGCTCGAGTCGAGCACTTGAGTCAAGACAATCTCCAAAAAAGCTACATACTCTATACCAACTATAAAAACATCTAAACTGTTAAAATGTTCCAATGATGATTCTGCTGTATGGATGAACCACCACCAAGTATGTCTGCTTCACGCATGACTTGAGAGGGCGGGCATGTGTCAATACAGCAGCATCGGAGACTCACCTGGCTTTATGATTTTAGGCATGGTGATAGTAGTTCCCTTCCACAAACACGCTCCCTGGGGACTGGCGAGGCTGGTTAGTTTGCTGGACAGGTGTAGCGGGAAGTGTAGAACCCTCTGTCTCTCCTGTGCAATATGAAGCTCTCCTTGCTCTCTGTAACCAGAGCCCGCTGTGCCAACACTGGATATGAGGGGACACGACAGAGGATCCTGTGTGCACAACTCTATTTTAAGTTTTAACATGGTGCCAGGTCTCACTGATAGCTGGAAAAGTTCATGAGCACACAGTCATTTTGCTTCCATATGGGTTAGCTGTCATGTTCAGAGTGGAAAAATGACAGGAAAATCATCATTTTTCAAATGCAGTCTGCATAAAAGTTCTATAAACCATGCATGTGAAAGTCTCAATGTCTACTGGTAACTGTAGGCCAATATAAATTTCTTTAGAAATACAGTTCAAATGTGGCAATGGAGGGAAATCAAACATGTTGGTTGTGGAGTCACAGTCAGTTGTGAAATAAGTTGACTTGAGGTTTCTTAAATGTTGATCCCAAAGGTGCATCAAACAGCTTGTAAGACTGCAGCAGAGAACTCAAAATTTCATTTGAATTAGTGACAAAAATCCTGTAGCAGCTCTTTAGATAACAGACAAGACAACATAGTCCTAGTTTGGCAGAGGGGAAAGTCAATTTAAGGAAAACTCTCTGGCCCCCACGGCGAAATTCAGTGGGACAACATCCTCCTTAATAATATAACCCCCCAAAATTGACTTGTGTTGGACATTAGCTGTTGTGTTTCTGCCGGCGTGCAGATTTGAAGAGGCAGCCACCAGAGACAGAAAGGCAAAAATTGGTGAGTCCACTCCCCTAGCAGTAACAACATGTTTGTATGCAAACCAAGTGTCACTCTTTTTTTTTATATATTTTTTTTTATGGACCAAAACAGCATTCGGAAACCATATTTATTTCAAGGGATCTCATTCCCTGATCACTACCAATTAAACATAGTCATTACAACCATTAGGAAGCTTTTAGAAAGCTTGAATGTTACGTACTGGACCTTTAAGTACACAGTCCATGCCCCAACCTCAAGTCTGCTCTTTCGATGTCCTCTCCCCCCCCCCCTTTGACAGCACATGCATGCTCAGCCTTGCCCTGAAGACATTCGCCATCTAATCTATTTAGGGAATGCTCTAAATGTCAAGGCCCCTCTCAGTGTTAAAGAGATCAAGTGAGAGAGATGGGCACTGGGCGGTGGGCACTGGGGGCAGTTTACCCTCGAGTCAAATGCTTTGACAGTCAAACAACCAAGTACAAATTAGCAGACACAATGACCACAATGATCTCTTTCAACAATCTCTTGGTCTGTCCAGGTATGAAGCTCAACATACAGCTATGAGACTTAGAGACTTAGAGCAGCTGGACTTGTGGTGGGCATGGCAGAAAAGGGGGGGGGGGGTTTCCCAGTTTGAACTGACATCACCCCCACCATTAGCACAAGGGGGAGGGACTGTCAGACAGTACCAATGTTTTACAACAGGTGCTTCACTGTTTTTAGTTTACCATTAGTAAGACTGTTTTCTGTTCCATTTTCATCATGTTATTTTAGAAGGCTCGTTCTTCTTGTTTGAACACACATTTAAAAATGTAATAACAATGTTAAGTTATATTTCATATCTGAATTACTGAATTCTTTTTTTTTTCCAATGGTGTCATGATGTGCTCCTGAGACCTTTAATGTGGTATTTAATGGTTTCTCGTGACTAATGGTTGTAGGTCGGAAAAATATACAAAACCATTGCTCCCCCTTATGGGGAGACCAAGGATTCTGTGTCAACATTTTCCTAACTGTTGTTCGTTCTCCTAACTGTAGTTCCATGTACTACATTCTATTATGGTATTGTTTGCAATAATAGTTTCCCAATGTTGTCAGAATACAATTCCTCCATATGTAACTGATCAGGGTTGTCTTGTCAAATGCATTGTGAAAGTACTTCTGCAAAGAATTATGTAAAGATTGATAATGAAAAAAATACATTCTCTCTGAAAAACAGGCAGTAGCTACTGCAGATATTTAGTGAATTAGGGCCAACAACAATTTGATCAGGCCACTCACACAACCTCATCCTTCGAAAAGTTATCAGTAGTGGGCAAGTTGAGGAATTTTCCACTTGAGCATCTGGAGCTTTGGACAGTTTACCAGCATGTTTGTGTGTTCCATTCTGAAAGAATCACCCTTCCTGTCAGAAAGGGCACAGAAAACATCCAGGTCCAAAAACTAGTCTGACACACTTTATTGATGCTAGACTAACATATACAGTGTTTTGGTGATAAGTGGCCTAGAGTTACTTTTGTTGACTCTTATTTCAATTCATACTCAAGTAATATCAATGTAACCATTGTCTGAGATAACAAAGAAATTCCTATACATGTCTCCATTAAACACAACATAGAATACAATTTCAATACAATCCAAAGCTTATGGTGAGAGGGTGAACAAAACGCAGATTTTACACAGGATATGAAAGAATTTAACAGTCTTTAAAACTTGTGTACCAACTTCGCGCATATCAGCCCTCAATCTTGTTATTTGTAAGAGGGGCGGGTTCATAAACTTTCCGACAGCAATACATGCCCTTGGGAATTCTAATTGGTCTTAATCATCCACTGTACTCTTCGCAAGAGTGATACAGTCCTACACAGAGCATTGTGCTTTCAGCTGTAAGGACAGCTCCCAGCATCTGGTCTAGTTTGAGGACTTGATTGGCAGGTAGATTGTGTATTTTCTAAAATTTTATGCATGAGCTTTTAAGACAACTAAAGGTAACAGATTTGGTAAAAAAATAAATAAATGTTAAATAAATGTTTATCTGACAATGTATCCGCTGTTGGTTTCTGAACCAAAATTATGTATTTAAGTGTTAGTGTATGCTACTATTCATGCAAAAACGTTGATTACTAATTGTGTCAAGTCTAATACAAATAACTTACAACTATGCGGTTTTGACTGCCCTCAAGCTCCACGGCCAAGAGAGGAGTGGGTGGGAAGACAGACTAATTACAGTTAATGTGCATCATTTGTCTGTCTCCAGCACATCCCCCCCAGTCATCAGAGCCTAATGTTTAAAATGTCATCCATTCATTCATTTTCTGATGACAGGTCGGCTTCAGAATGGAAGTTAAGGTAACAGTGGAGGGTGTACCACGTATCGTCTGTGGGGTCACAGAGAATACAACATGTCAGGAGGTGGTCATTTCTTTGGCTCAAGCCCTTGGTAAGTACATGTATGGCAGCTTTCAATGATCATCAGTCTACAATACACACACACACACTTTGAGATTTGCAATTCAAGTCAATCTTTCTAGTAGGTTAATTCAACTGACTCAAATTCCTGTGCATAGGTCGTCCTGGGCGCTACACACTGAAAGAAAAATTCAAAGACTTTGAGCGGAATTTGACACCCCATGAACGGCTACTGGAGTCACTGGAGAAATATGGCCAGCAGGCCAGAGAGGTCCAGCTTACCCTGCAGCACAATGGCCCATTGCTCAGGGAAGAGACTAGCAGGGTGAGGGGTGGCCGATATCAGGCATGCCCGCAGCTGAGGAGAACCGACATGGGGAGCAGAGTACGAAGGGATAGTGGTGCTCTCAGTTCACATCGTCAAAGCCTACCACCCTTATCCCGTTTGAGGCAACAAGCCGAACAGCCACCTGAAGAGCTGAAAAAACCCAAGAGAAAGTCGCTGACACTGATGGAAGAGGCCTGGGGTTGGCTGGAGAGTCTGGGAAGGGGCGGAGCACACCAATTGGGTCGCGATAAGGGAAGCAGCAAAAATGTAGATAAAAAGGGTGGTAGTAGCCTAAACCTTACAGCCACCATTGCCAAGGATGTCTCAGCCTCTGGGGGTTTGCAGAGCAAAATGAGAGGAGATAAGTGTGTGAAATCCACAGAGCACCAGCGAATCTCATGCTGCTTGGGAGATCAGGGCCAGGACAGACAGAGAAGTAAAACTATCACTTCTAATCAGAGAGCAGAGGATAAAGATGGCAAACATTCAAAACGTCACTCAGACACTGGTATGGCAAAGACAAAAGCTGAGGACCAGCAGATTCCGACAGCCAATAATATAAAAGATGAGAATAGAAAGTTACGGGCACTTGTCACTCATCAACAGGCTAGTCTGCAAGAGCTGCAAGTCCGGATAATATCTGCAGATACCCAGATCAATGAGTTGGAGGAAAAACAAAAGGCCAGGCAAGCTGACCAAGAGGCTCAGCAGAGAATCATAGAGGAGGAGACAGAACAGCTCCAATTTTGGGAGAACGAGCTGAGAGCAGAGGAGGGATACGAGAAAGACTTGCAGGAGCAGTTTCTGAAGATGAAGGAAAAAGCTATGGATTGCAAAGCCAAGTTGGAAGAGTACAAACGCAAAATGCAGAGACTTGATCCTTCAAGGAGTACGAGAACTAGCCCAGAGAGGCAAATGATGGCTCAAAGACCAGATTGCACAGCTCCTGCTGCTACAGATCGGACATGGCAGAATGAGACACTCAATCAGCGAAAATCTTCTGCAAACAGTGTGGTAAACACAGACAGGAAGTTAGCTCCCCAAGAGGACTCTAATCTTCATCGCACTCTAGTTTCTGTAAACCAGATCAAGGACTCACAACCCTCAGGGCCCAGTCAGCTCAGGGAATGGTGGACACACTGGTCTGAAGCCCACATCCTAAAACCAGAAACCAAACCAAAGGTCGTACATCGCTCAGAGATAACAATACACCTGGGCAGCACAAGGGTTTGAGCATGAACTGATATTTTTCTGAAAAGACTCAATAACTTGATATTAATGACATAATTCAGGCCTGACATTTCAAATATGCCGATTTACATTCAAGAGATTCAATCACCTATTGATGCTGTACAAATATATTGATAACCATGTATAAACTTATTTCAAGTTTTAGATTTCCATACATAGGGATTTTGAATTATTTACCACCACTGTAAAAAATGATTATACCAACTATATGGAATTAATGATCCACTTGAATAAAGACAAGCCAACAGTGATTTTCATAAAACTTTAATTCAATTGTTTCCATTCAAGACCATTAACAAAAGTACATAGGAGAGCCTCTGTATACGGTTCAGCAGGAACCCAGTGATCTCCTGAGTATTAATTCATTTTGACTGTAACTCATTGTGTGCAGAGGCACAACAGATCACCCATCAATGTCTCCAGAGCACAATAATAGATATCCTGATCCTTATGGTTTAACTTAATTATTTCTAATACTTTGTTACCTTACCCCTTCTTTTTTTTTTTTTTTTTTTTTAACAAGTTAAATTTGTTTTTATTTGTTATATTGTGATGTTTGAATCTTTCACTAAGAAAAAAGCACACATTACATACAGTATAGTTCAACCCACAGGTATCTGGGATGCAGACCAGTATTATTTCTACTTGAAAAAAGCCATCCTAAGATTGTTCTTTATATTTTGGCGGTTGGCTGGGGAGGATACATCTAATTTTTTTGTTTTGTTTGTAGTTTTTAGGCACCTTATTCTTACTTCATTTTATTCATTAGCAGAATTTGAGTTTCAATGGAACAAAAAAGCAAAGATGTGCAAAGGAAAAAAAAAAAAAAAAAAAAGTACATGGTATAAAAGAACTGCTGGATATAAGATGCCATTGGGAATTCTGCACCTGGAGAAATTGCTTAAATGGAGCATGTGAATACCAAAAAAGTATCTAAAGGCTCCCGATTTGTGAGAGTAATCCCAATCATATATAGGTCACTTAAACATTCACATACAGCACAAACAAACATCATGCTTTCACTCCAGCTCTTGAATAAAGCGTTTTAAAACTGCTCAAAAAAACGAGCAGAAGTAGCCTCTGTTTAAGCCCGCACATATGAGAAATATGATCCTCCTTATGGAGGGAACTTTGCTTTGCTTTATGCATTTTGTAGGAAAGCATAGTGGAAACTTGACAAACGAGAATCATGTAGTTTCCTTGAATGAGGGAGAACAAATGGGAGGAAATAAAGCAGATGTGCTCAAATACATGCCAACACTCACACGCGCATACACACACGACAGGTTGCAGGTGCAGAATTCCAGACACAAAGCAGATTCAGCAAAGATGGGGACAAGACATAACCACACAACCGTCACTCAGATTGAGGGGGCAAACAACCCTCAACACAAATTCCTCCTTAACACACCGTAACTTCTACCGTTTCTGTAACATCTTATACACAACCTCTCACACACACACAGAAGAGAGATCCCCATGGATACTGCAGTATGGAACTCTGCATCAAGTACATCATACATGGGTGGCTGGGAACATATGGAATGAGAGGGTTCCCTTGCAGGTGATGATATGGGGAGAGGGGGTTACACATGCTTAATTCTGTGTGCGTGTGAGAGTATGGATGTGTATGAGCATGTGTGCGTGCACCCGTACATGTGACAGCAAAAATCCCTTTCCCCTGTTGTTGTCCACTCTGGGATCGCATTTCAAAACCAAGGCCCCACCTACACAGGAGGAGGGTGGGGGAATATTGCTCAGTCAATTACACCAGGTTGACGGGTCTTCCTCTCCACGTTGAAGCCCTGGAAGCAAAAAACAGGAGAATGGTCATTATAAATCATCACGATTATCTTGTAGAATCCTTTAGTCTGGATTCTGCTATGCATCACTTAAAGGTAATAGATGGTTCAGCCTATTTTCATGTTTAGGTGAAATATCATCTTAGTATTCAAGACAGGATTCTGGCGGTACTTAGTTTTGCATCGTTGAAATGACTATATACACTAGACAAACCTGTACATGCTTTTATTGTATTCTCAAACTACATAGTTTTGCTATAATGTGCAATGATCGGTTGTCACATATACCCTGGATTCCATTAGGATACCGGCAACTTATTGTTCACAGCTAATAATCACTCAGTAGTCAAGTGCCCATCCAATGAGGGGAGAGCTTGGCTGGCGAAACCAAAACCAAAACCAAGAGGTGGTGTGCAAGTCTACATCCTTTGTAAACATCCTTTCAAGCACAACTAGGACATTTTGACATGTAATTCCAACGACGCTAAACTAAGTGCAGTCAGAATCCTCTCTATTGGAGAGCGCTGCTAACGGTTAGCCTGTGCTGCGGTAGCAAAGTGATGAACGGAGAAGCTTTCACTACTGGCCTATGAGAACTCAGGGTAAGATGACATCACCTAATTGGCACATACTGTTGTGATACATCTTCAAATCAAACATGCATGACATTATTTGAAAAACACAGCTGTTATTTTTTTTTTTACACAGCTGTTAGTCCTCCATCCATTGTAAAACTGCCCTGAGGAGGGAATGAATAAATTGGGATGGCCAATGTCAAAGAGACAGTACCTTTGAATTGTCTGGGCCACGAGGCTGCCTCACGATGACTAGGCGGGGGGCGCTGGCGTCGTCCAGGGTGATGCTTTTCAGCCGGTTGACCAGCCGGTCAGGACGGGGGGTCGCCACTGGTTTGGGCCCTTCACTGTTTGGGTAGGAAACAAGTTGGCTGCTTAATCAACACAACACAGCCAAATACGAGAAGCTGGCCTCATGACGGTCCAGTCAGGTTTAGCTAACAAGGGAGCCGCTAGTTGACATCTAGGCAATGGAAAAAGGATATACTGTACTTTCTTGAGAAGCTTTACTTTCAGTGACGACATAACTGGCTTATCCTTCTTTATCCTTTTATGAAATTAAAAAGGGCATCACGTGACCCACTTTTGCCCTTACCTGACTCTGCGGACATTGCAGGCACTACATTTCCCTGTGCGTTGGTTGAGGATGACCGAGAACTCCACCTCATCCCCAGTCTGGAGCTCCAAGCCATCCTGCACTTCTTTGACATGGAAGAATAGCTTCTTACTTTCGCCAACTTCATAGGTGATGAATCCAAACTGGAGAAAACAAAACATGTTACACTGAAGGCAGATAACTCAATAGCAGCCACACCAACCGAGGAGGTTATACAAATGTATCCCTGTAAAAGCAGAAATACTGATTGTTACTTAAACCTTGGAGTTAATATAACTTGAGTAAGGTTATGTTCAGGAGGTTTGTGTTTTGAATGGAAATTCCATCCATGAGCATTTCCAACTGTTTTCAAAGGGGCTTGATCAGATACCTGGTCCTTGACGCACTCCACCAGAGCTTTGCGCTGGGGCACCACATTGCAGGCCATCTTCTGTCCTGTCTGGGTCACTGTGCACAGCTGGAACTTCACCATCTCACCTTTCTGCAGACAGTCCACCTTGTTGGCCATGCCCACGATGCCAAAGGGGTAACTCTGGCCCTTAGTGCCAGCTGAAAGGATAGAGGGACAGGTGGAGTGTCAATGTTCAATTCCAAATTTAACCAATGAGCAGAGGCTTTTACAGTATATGCATAGTAGGGCGTCATATGGCCTGTACACAGATTGAACTTGGAGCCTTGGTGATGTTAGCACAATTCTCTAGTCAACTAATCACAAGAGATCAACACAAATAACTAAAACAATTACCATACATGATGGTCCAATCTGTTTTTTTGGGGGCTGATAACGATTTCCTGCCCATATGATTGGACGATGGCGATACCCATCAGAAGGGGTTTGTTTGATTGCAGTGGAAATTAAGTATCTATATGGGCCTAGATTTGACTGTTTTTAACTATCCAATAAATAAATGTATGCTTAACTGAATTGATAAGTGTTTAAAATTGGCTTTCAGTGATAATAGAATCAAGCAAATGATTGAGAATCTATCAAACCAATCAATTAGTTAGTTAATCAATTAGCCGTTCAGATCAACAGGAGACAAAACCAACTCAAAACGTTGGGACAGTTTAGACGCTGGACACACGCTTAGACAATCAGTGTCCCCTGAGAGAACCGCCCATGTTTGAGAGCAATAGGGCAATGTTGGCAGGAAAGCTGCCAGTTTTCAATGTGGGTGACGGGTTCAAAAAAGGCTTTATTCCGTCACTTCACCAACTTTATTACTCATTCACTTTTCCTTATGAATAAACAGGCAAAAAGGATCATATAGCTTCTCCCCCCGCTCCATGGCTCCCTGTGTTGCACGCCCTCTCCCCCCCCCACAATCTGCTTCAAGACAGTATTACTCCATTGTATAAATATCCAAGCACCCAGTGTAGACAACTTGTTTACATGGCCAGCAGTGCCAACGGCAACTCACTGTTCAGACATGTTGCTCCCGTTTTTTTTTTTTTTTTTCTCAGTTCACAAGTAAAATTGGCAGTGGTCCAACGATCGTTCCATCCCTACAAACCCAACAATGTGACATAAACGTCCTGTGCCCATCGTAACTCACCTTCATCAACAGTGAGCTCGATGAGGCCCTGGTACTCTGTCTGGGAGGGGTCAACACTGCGCAGAGGGCGGACCACCTTACCCAGCATCACCGGCTCACCAACGTCCACGTTCACCCCATTCACTGCAATCACAACAGGATTCACACCATTAGCAAATGCAGTTGGATGGAGAACCATATAAAGTTGACTGTAGGTCACATGGTAGGTGTGTGTGCGCAGTTTCATACACAGCCTAAAATGTCCTCCTCACCTGCTGCCACCTTTGTAACCTTCTCAGCACTGACTTTGTTTCCTTTGCCTTTGGACAGGGTGTACTCCACACTGTCACCCAGTTCCAGATTCTCCAGGTCCCCACACAGCTCACTGGAACAGACCAATACATTAACAGCATGAAAAATCTGGCATATCCTTTGACATAACACCCCTGTAGTTTCAGAATGAAGTCATGATATGTAGGATTTGTTTTTTCACTGGATAAAATCTACCATCAACAGAAGACATTCATACTGAATCTTGTTTGAGTTGCTTTACCTATAGTGAAAGAAGATCTCTTGATCGTGATTGGCCGTTTCAATAAAACCAAAGTTATCTTTCAGTGTGGCGATGTATCCCAGCAGCCTCTTGGTGTTGACAGTGCGGTTGAGGATCTTGATGGAGACGGCACTCTGCTGGCCCGTTCTCTTCACCTCATTGATGGAAAACTCCACCTAGTGGGCAACATTGGATAAGCACCATACATATAAGTAAACAAAGTCCATTTAGGTGAAATGCATTTTTTGGAAAGTACAGTTGATATTTGTTTTACTTGCAGGGCAGGCAATGATGGATGTGCCTGGTGTATGATCAAATATCAGGGTTCTCCCCAAAGAATGTAAGAGTGGCGCTGCGCCACGCTGTGAAGTTGGTGCCACCATGTAAACATTTCAGGCAAATTAAACTATCTATATCTATCTATACACAGTAATGAGAGCATCTTTGATCAACAAAAAAAAGTTAAAGGCATTATGATTCAGCTTTTTTGCATATTTTGACAATGGTTTTGATAATGCTCTCCCTTTGAGAAACTCCCATTTACACAGGACATCTTTATTTCAATTGTTGATTGGGATTCACAACACGGGCTTGGTGAGTGTTAACTGTTTGATTAACCATTTAAAACAATTCTAAATGATCAGTGACATCAGTACCTTGTCTCCAACCTGTGGCTGGCCAGCTCCCTCGAGGTCTTTCACATGGTACAACACGGTCAGCTTCACCCCACAGTCTTCATATGCAATCACCCCCTCTTCTGCTTCCTACAGGACGGAACATCAGACATCAGCATCCAGACGGATTAGACTGCAATTCCAGTTCTCTCTGACCCATTCTAGCAGCAATTTGATTGGGCGGATAGTCAACAGTAGCACCCTGATCTCAGTTGAGGCCCTACTGTGGTTATGAGTACTGGGTCCTGTTTGAACACACCATTCCCTGCTAAAAAAAAAGATCAATCACTGACCTGGCGAGGATAGATTGGTGAAAAGAACAAGCTAGAGCAACTTTATTTATCCAAGCAGATCAGTGGTTACCTCAGTCTTAAAGCATTGGAGTAGTATGTTCAATTAGTGGTGGTCGCAAGTCCTTGGTCTATGAGCGCAGATGACAACTACTTGCAAAGATGTGCAATTCCACACATTCCCCATGAGTAGTATGTTAGCATTAACATCTGCTGCACAAAACCAACCATCATCAACACCCTACAATCAGAGTTAATGTCAGAGTCATAGAATCCAGTGACGCAGATTTCAAGATAGAAAAAGTGAAGTGTTTGAATCTAATGTCTCTAGTGTGTTAGGTTCCATATTTCCTAGGTTAATTAGTAGGACTGAAACCATGCCATCAACCCTGGGGTGAGCAGCACATTCAGCAGGCCAGAGCCAACACCACTGACCTTCTCTACCATTTTACCCTTGAGACAAAATGAGAAATATGCACATCAGATAAACAGTTAAAGTTGTCTAAATTCACAGTGAAGCAGGAAAAAAAAAAAGCCCTCTGCAGTAAAGTGAGGAGGGGCAAAGGAAGTTAGAACATGAATGTGTGATGGCAGGGGGCAAAAAAACATTTGAGTTCTCTCTGGACATGTAAAATCCCTTGTAGCTATTGAAATCTAATGCCAAGCAAATTTGAGGCCAGTGGTTAGTGTTCAAATATAAATATTCAATATCTGAGCTATAAAATCATCCAACATAGCATATGGGCGTGGCTATAACATTCATCAGGGGGAGTTGGCATCATGCAAAGACCAGAATCCTACCTTGTCTTTTTTCTAATGAAGAGAAGGAGCATGAGGGGATAGGATAGGGTGAAAGGAGAAAGCAAAAAGGACCATTAGAACTAGAAGAGAAGCCATCGGATACAATGGTATGAAAAATGCCTGACCATAATGGGAAGTGTGTGTGTGGGTGTAAGGGCTATTAGAAATCTTTATTCTAATACTACTTGGAGTAGGGGTGGGAGGGGGAAAGAAAAGTAAAAAGACCAGACAGGGAAGAGGGACAAAAAAAAAGAAGTGTGCCTCAAAACAAAAAGGACAAATGTTATGGACAACTTTGCTGTGGTTCCTGCACCGAGGGCTCTCGTACCTTCTCTTTGACCTTGCTGGGGCTCGCACTCTTGTTGGTGGTGGCAGCAACGGCTTCCTTCTCTACCACGCCGGCAAAGCGCTGCTCAGACTGAGTATGAAAGGAGACTGTGCCCTTGGCCAACTTCTTGATGCGCACTGCGTGGTTCCTCTGGGCTGACAGCATGTCCTACACAGGTGAGAAGAAACCATTAGTTAAATATGAACAGGTCTCAATTGAATGATTACATAGGGAGAGCCATGTAGTCAACTTTCTTCATCTTGTGTGAGCGGGCATGCATTGTTTGTATTCAAACAGGGACTGGGACGTTGGTGGGGTTTTTTCCTGGACTCACAGGCACAACGGTGAACTCCACTTCATCAGAGATGTGCAACTGGCTCTCCTCCAGGACCTCACTGAAGTGGAAGAACATCCTGGCGTCCCGGTCCACACATTTGATGAAGCCAAAACCATCGCGCATGGCAGCGATCACACCCTACAGGTGAGGGAGAGAATGATTGAGCAATTAACACAGCAGTGACACAGTGCAGTTCTCTAAAATGACCAGCTTCGTTGGAAAAGTTGACCTCCAGAAAGGGGTTGCAGTTGAAGTACCAAACTGAAACAGCCAAGCAGGCTTTCTCTAAACATATCAAATCTGGTGGTACAGTTAAGAACATGGCCAAAGACAGCCGGATCCTTTGTTGCTGTCCCATGCGCCAAGACAGGGTAACGGGGACGAGTGAGCAAAGCTACCTTAACCTACAGTGTAAATCACTATCAATGAGCTGCGATTATTTATCACAATACCATGTCAGCCGTAATTGTAATGGCTCTCAAGGTGGGCCGTACCATCTCACGAGACTCCTTGGTAAAGTGGAAGGTGTCGGGCAGGATGTCGATGTTGGTGGCACGCTCCAGCTTATCCCGGCGGTCGGTCGAGATGTTGAACTGCACGTGGTCGCCCTCTAGCAGGGTCACCTTGGACTTTGTGTCCTTCTCACCAAACAGAAGCTCCTTGTCGGTGACGCCGATCCTGGCACTGATTCGGCCTGGGAGAGGGTCATTCTAGACATGGCAGAGGGAAAACTATTACGTTACTCCAGGAGGAAAAACTGATGCGATAAGCCAAACTTGTTCATAAATCAATTGATCCCTCTTCAAAAAGAGGAACTACATTGTCTATAAATCACCATTCATCAATATCTAACATGTTTGTTTCAATATTTTTCAGCTAAATCAAACTAAACTGATGTGACATGGGGTGATTTGCTGACCTGGTTCTTGGTTGGGACTTTGGGGATGACCTTGGCAACAGTGCCTTCAAACTGCTCGATGCTGATGTCCTCAAAGATGACTGTACCCTGGGCCAGCAGCCGCACGTCAGTGGCCACCTCCTTCCCCTGGAGGAGAAACTAAATATTTCAGCAACTCCAATGTGTTCAGGGAAAGAACCATCCCACAGAATGTCCATTATACATGTTTAGAAATGCACAGCCTTGGTAGACTCACTTTCAGAGTTGAGATCAAATTTGGGTCAAAGTAGGTCACAGTGGACACCAACAACTTTTACAACGCATACAAATGCATCACATAATTTAAAACCAGTGGAGTTGTCTTTGCCACAGCAGTTTGATCAGAAGACATTTCACCTACATTTCTCTCTTTGATGGTGAACTCCACATCATCCCCCGCCTGCAGTGCCTCCAGGTCACCCTTGAACTCACTGTAGTGGAAGAAGATCTCCTTCACCACGTCAGCTCTCTCAATGAAACCAAAGGCCTCCTGCCAGACAGCACAAAGGGTCAAAGAGGGATTTGCACTGGCTGATTAACTTGATTTTACTCCTCATTTAAAAAAGAAAAGAAATGCAACCGACAACATTCTTGGCACAACCTTCAAATTTGTCAGGGAAAGGAGAGGCGTGATAACTTTCTGCAAATCATGATCGGTTCTCAAACTGACTACATTTAGACTGAACATGAAAATATCCAAAGGTATCATTTTTACACTCATCAACTTGGGGGCTATCATTTATGTATATGACTACTAATCGATACTACAGACAGTATTAACAGCCAGGGATCCATTAGGGTAAAAGGCAGTGATCTAAATCCTGGTTCTGGAGAGCTACAGTGTGTCAGGGCTTTGGTCACAGCCTGGTGCAATCAGTTAACCAAGTTAAAGTTCTCATCTGATCCTCAAAACCGTGCAGCTGTCCAGGGAAGAACAGTGGTGTAGGGCTAACCTTGGTGGCACAGACTACACCCTGGCACCTCATCTGCTTCTTCTTCACCAGGTGAATGTTGTGAGCGCTGACTGCACCAGTACTGAAACACATAACGGGGCAGAAAAACACGGGAAAGGGTTGAGAAAATGAAAATCAATCAAACATGGTGACACCAACATCTAAGATAGGAAATACGGTTCACAAACAATATTCACACTAAGGAACCATACTAGCCCAAATATCTTCTTTCCACCTGGCAGATCTTTCTAAAAGCAGCCTGGACTCAAATAACACCTGGTGCTCGCTTCTATATGTGACCCCATTCTGTGGCCTACTCAATAAAAAGAGCACGGTTCGGGTCGGCCCTTGGGTGTGAGACTCCTATGACATTTTCAAGAAAAGATACTCACTGCTTGTTGGTCTCCATGTAGAAGCTGACTTTGTCTCCAGTGTCCAGGTGCATGTTGCCCTCCACGTCATCGGGGGTGTAGGTCAGGTAGAACACCTCCTGCGCAGGTGGAAATCCACACTTTACATTACATTGACTACCAGCCATTTCAGTGGCAAATAATGCTAGTCTGACGTTTGTCAGTCTTACCCCATTCCTCTCATAGCAGACACTTCCGGTGGGCACCTGCCCTGGAGCAGACTTGCCATCCAGGTGGGTGGGGATGGCCGAAACGACCTACAGGACAGCAGGGACCACAGATGGTGGGGATGGTTAAGAATGGCATTGGTGTGAATCAATAACAATGAGAAGCTAATTATATTAACATACCAATAATGATGACTACTGCAATTTAAAACTCTCAATTACAATCATTAATTTGGGGGAAACAAACTGGCTGATTTTCAAAGGTTCAAGACCTTACAATGCAACACTGTTCCAAAATGGTATTGTACACAAGGTGTGAAATGGGTGAACTGCTGATGTCAAGAGACAAGTTGCTCCATTCGTATAATTAGAGGCCAACTAAAATAAAAGGCAATGGCCATCAAAGCATTAATCTAAACAAGCCAATGTCACTGATATTTCACTGCCTACATCCCTTTGAAAATCATGCAATGTTTGTCTATACTATGATCAGCTTCCTGGTAAATTGTGTACAATTAATAATATTCTCTCATAACCTATTTGCTGCTTATACATTAACCATCTCCACCCCTGAACACCACCACCAAAACACACAACATGTATGTCGAGGACAGTCAAGCCCATTGTAAATCCCAATGACAAGCATCAGCTGGTAATGCTACTGCTCTTAGCAAACAGATCCTAACAGAAGGACAAATGTGGGTAAATATTCAATGGAATCAGATGAAAAATCTAAACAATTTTGTGGGGAGAATAGACCTAGCATGAAGACTGTATCCAACTACAAAGGTTTCATTCAACAAAAGGATTTATAATGAGCTTGAAAATATACCCCAAAACGACTAACAAGGGACCGACACTGAGGTGACACAGACAAGAACAGAACCAAAAGTAAAATGGTGTTCCTTAACTGGATGAATATAACCATGCAGCACAGTAAAGGGAGAGGCGTGCGAGTCTGGCCCCACCTGGCCCGAGATGCGCTCCTCTGGAAGCACCTCTGGCTTGATCTTTAGCAGCTTCACTGCTATGGGCTTGCCAGTGCGCCTGTCTGAGGACACCTCAAACTCCACATCATCTGGGGAACCAGAAGGAGGGAGAGAAGGAAAGAGAGAAAAACAAAAGAAGGAAATGGTGAGAAAATGTGTCCGTTTGTTCCATGCCAAAACACTGACAATATTTTGTAGGGCTGGCACGGTATAACCATCGGTTACAGACAACGACTGAAATAAATTAAAACATCCGTCAGAACAGTTTTAATACATTCATTTTTATATCGAGTAGATATACTTTACCCAATAGCAGTAGTGTAAATGATTGTGAACCATCTTTTTGCTACCTTAGGGGCAATCTCCAACACTTGGGTACCTGAAAACAGTTGCCCCTTTGGCTTCAAAGCAGACGGAGTGGGAAAAGATCTGACTCATTGCTACCAGATAAAGTGTTTTAGCTGGCAACGATTAGCAACTGTGTCAGCAAACTTTGGAGCCATTTCTATGTCATTACCATAGGACTGCATTGAGGAGGATGCTATCCGGCTACACTGTCTGCTGCTTCTCCTTCCTCCCCCATAGGCAGAGTTCTAAATTACGACTGGCTCTAAAGTGACTGGGACCGCCTACTCCTTGTTAATATTATAAACTGGACACTTCACATACCTGCAACAATAAATCAAGCCTAAATAGTTAGACTACAAAGGGATAAGGGGGGGGGGGGGGAGTGGTTACACTGTAGTCCGTCACACCTGGCAGCATTCCAAGTCATGTTGCCATTTCTAAATTACAACTCCACACCGGTTTCTGTGCTCTGGAATAACAGCATTTGCGATTGATAGTCAAAAGATAAAGGCCTCCTGGTCTCTCACCTCCTATCTTGAGCTCCTGCAGGTTTCCGTTGTACTGGGAGCAGTGGAAGAAGAGGCGCGCCTGCCGCTCGGAGCACTGAATGAAGCCGTAGGAAGTGAGCAGCTTCTCCACCACACCAGTCTCCCTGATGCCCACAGCCGTTCCGTTGGCAAAGGCAGTGTGCCCGTTGTTGTGGAGCATGCCCGGGTCAAAACTCATCTGAGCAGAAGAGGAACGGAGAAGGTTATTCATTTAACCAAATCAAGTGTTAAAAACAGCCTTTACCACAATGAAAGCAGAGCTGGGACAAAAGTGCTTATGGTATAGTGAGAATGTATGACAAATTCTCTCAAATTAATTATGATCCTACACCCATACTATGCACCTCATTCACTCTTAACATGCATTTAGTGGCCTACTATCTGAAATGAAAAAAACCTACCCAAAATGAGTTTCAAAAGGATCCCAAGTTGAGAGACTAACCCGAAGAGCTTTCTAGTGTTCTGACCATTCCCCTCTCCCTGAATACCCATGAGCAGCACACAGAGTTGGCTAACCCCAGATGGGTTTTCATGTTGATTCAGACCATTCACTACCAATAAAGGCCACACTGTATGGTCATTTCTAGTTGGCTCAAGAGAACCCTGCAGTCCTATTCACTCCCGTTTTTACCGTTAGTATCGCAACTTTAAATCCACAAACATCCTAGGCTTGTCAAAGTTAAGGACATAATACATGCTATTGTTACTGGTAAGGACTTCACTGCAAGCAAAACTATTTTAAAATCTTGGCAATCAAGTCAGTAAAAAATGAATTGAGTGCTTACAATTTGACTTCTCAGAATAGGTTTTGAAAAAAGTGAATTATATCATTTGTCTCATCAGGGCCACTGCAAGGCAATAAATCACACCATGCAGTTAGCGCATGAAACAGTCCATAATGGGAGACAGGGACATCAAACTGTGGGCACCACTGTTGTCCACACAACATGCCCACTTACTGATCTCTGATAGAGGGGGGTCCGCTTGTGTTTTTTGCCACCCGGATGGGGGTGGCAGGAGACTGAGGAAGAGCGAGGGATAGGCACGGCAGAGGTGGTGGGGGCAGGGGCAGTATTACGTGCCAATGGGGGTTCAGAGTACACCCTCTCCATATCCGACAGTGGGGGCAGGACTGGGATGGACTGTTGGGAGGTGGGGCGTCATCTTTAAAATTGTGATTTTAGGGACCAACACTTGGAAGTATGGATTTAAGCTTGAGCTCATCCAATTTTGTTCCATTAGACCCAAAGTCTTCCTTTCATAACAATTCAGTACAGAACAATCGATAAAAAATGAGGGACAAGTATATGTTAAGAATGAATCCAGGATTCCTGTAGTTATCCCCAAAACATCAGTGTTATGTTACATATGAACATCATTAAACATGGAGAATATATGCCCTAGAAGAGAAAAACCATGAATGGATAAAATGAAGTCACTGAAATCCTTGAAAGTTAGTCTTACACTTGCCATATACGGTCAATTAAAACTCTTGCGTACATGTATGGGTCTGCATTAGGACTTAAAACATCAATGCAAACATACGCCACAAGGCATATCATTTACAACAAGCATATTCAACACCTTTATAGGAATGAAAAGATGGACCCAAGGAGGATGGTCATGTACAGGAAGACAATTACTGCGTACGTGAATGGCAACTCATGAAATGCAGCTGTGTCACTATTACCAAATATAAAGTTAAACAACAACTAGTGTTGACAGAACCAAAAGAATGCTGATGCAGATGAGAGGTTAGAGAAATAAGCGAGTCTATTCAGTAAGATGGTGGGTTACATGAAGGGTCCCAGAGCAGCCTCGCCTGTTAGGTCCCTGACTAGCATAGCATCAACGCTAACAGAGTTAAACGTAGTAATTACAGTGGTTTGGGTGGGCCATGGAACACATTCGTCCTCAAAAGGGGTCAATAACCATGGATATAATGGATATTTCCATTGGCATTTGAACCCTTTCCAAATGTTCTGAAAGTATATATTTAGTCTGACAACTAACATGTCCCTACATTGTTTGAGAACGAGAAAACAGATCAGTGCCCTATCTGACGCATAACAATGGTTAAGCGGCTCCAGATCAACATGTGAGTGGGAAGCACGGCATTAAGTTTCTTGAGGCATCTTGGGGATGCCGCCTGCCGTCCTTACCTCATCATGGTTGGGGAAACATAGAATTTGAAATGATTCCAAATCAGCGCTAGCCTTGTGAGAGCTCTGTATCTGCTACACTGCACCTGAGCAGAGGCTAGTCTCTAGAGCCCAGAGAAATGGAAAGGTTAGGCCAGTCAGAGCAGAGAGGGGCAGGGCAAGGTGGGTGGATGGGTATTCAATGGGGGGGAGGTGGATGGGAGGATGGAACTTACGGATCGGCCGTACGGTGACAGGCTGAGTCCGACGGGGGAGGTGCTGCTCTGGTCAGCGCTAACGTACGCGGCGGGTGGCGACGCAGGCAAGGTAAACTCGACAAAGCCTTTCCAGGGACTGCCCATATTTTTCCATAAAATCGGACCAAACTCCACTCTCTTGTTGTACTGGATTACTGGTTTGCTTGACTGCCTTGATTATTTTGTTTTGCTATCTTTTGTCTTTTTTTTTTCCTTTTTTTTTTTTAACACACCACCCAATGATACACCTCTGGACGTCTGCAAGGGTGAAAAGAGGAAAGGAACAATAAACAAACAAAGGGAGAGGCAACGGGGACAGCCAGTGAGCCAAGTGTCACAATTCTGGGGAGTGGGATTATAGGCTCTCTAGTGAGGAGACAAGGGAACAACAGTCAAAACATGACCAGGTAGAGGGGCGGGACAAAGGGGCAGGAGGGAAAACTGCTATATATATATATATATATTTTTTTTTTTTTTTTTTTTTCTTTTCTTTAAATAATAAAAAAGTTCCATGAGGAAGTACATAACTGCTACAAAGATACAATTCATAATCACAGGTTGTGATACATTTTAAAACTGGTGCCATGATTTAATTAGCTTTTGAATCTGTTCTTAACTACAAAGCAGTTGGAAAAGACCCAATTGAATAACGAACACCGAAGTAGGAGGCCATATTCTATGATAGTTGTTAAAATGGGGGTAGATTTTAGAGCTTGTACAACAGCAAATTGTTTAGCGAGTCAAGCGAGAGATTGTTGGGGCATTCGAGTCATGTGTTCATAGTAAATAGTAAAAAAAATGCCCACATAGCTGCACTATAAAAGCACAGTAGGGAGTCAGATTTGAGTGAACATTTTAGAAATTCACACATTCCTGTGAATTTTGCCCCCACATCAAATCCTGTTTTGACACGTTGTTAGTGCTTCCAGCAGAGTTACTGTATTTAGGAGCTGCCTATCCAAATCTTAGACATTTAACAGCATTGTGCATCAAAAACAAAACACAACATTTAATCATATCCATCAATGTCACAGAAAAAAAACTGTTATCAATCAACACAAAGCAAAAAATGGCCTACCTTGATTTGGTGTTTTGAAACTTGCAGTTGTCTCGAACGCTAATGACTGTAGATGTTGCAGATGTTCTCTTCACATACACACGCACACACACACTTATTTGTTACAAGTTTCTGGCACACGTTCTAGATAGAGTTGCATAAAGCGAAAGAGGGGGGAAAAACTAGAGAAAAAAAGGCAAACGCAGGTGCAATAACACTGCTTAAAATCAACAAAATGAACAGAGCAATAGGAGATGGGGACAGAGGAGAGATGGGGAGACAGTTTGGGAATTTAGGGGGAAAAAAAACTAGCAGATAGCAGCCCTCTCCGCACCCCGGGGTGAGTCGGTGGTGCGGTGAGGATGAGGATGAGGAGGGCTGGGAGCAGCGTTGGGACGTGTGCTTTGTCAAAGCTGTTGAGTAGGCACAAACTTCTGGTCTCAGATCAGGTATTGTCTTCTCGTGTTGAGATTGTTGGCAAAGGATTGCTTCTGGAGCGCGTTTCGATTAGGCTGCCGTGTCTCGTCTTTGGTTGTTTCTTCGTTTGGTTGCTTCTTGTTTTTCCTTTGAAGTGATCCTTTTTTTTCTCCTTGTCTTCTTCTTGAGAGTTGTTGCGACTTTTGTTTGTTTTGGGATGTTTCTCTTGAATTTGTTTCTTCGTTGTGATCTGAACTTGAAGAAGCAGTTGCGGATGGTACAAAAAAATTCAGTTCCGTTTCACTTCATACTGTTGAGAAAAGAAAAATGTATTAGCTGAAACAATCTTGTTAATCTAATTGTGACATAAAAACTCCCAGTTTGTCATGGTGGAAATAGGCTAACCATTAGCCCAGGCAAGCATTAGGTTGTATTGGACCCCATGTGAGAGAACAATGCCACAAAGGACCGAAGGTCCTACAATTACACCATTCTAAATGGTCTTTCAAGATTCAAGAGCACGAGTGCAAAATTCAGTGGCTAGCAACTGATAAGGAGGTGTTTAGATTTTTATGTTGTCACATGACACGTTACAGTACCCTGAACCATTTCCTTTTCATGTGAATTCAACTCCAGGTTATTTGCCCCCAGCCTCAGAAGCCTAAAAATAAACTTTCTTCAGCTGCCCCTGTACACAGCCCATGATACCAGCTGACTAGATGCACCAAGTCCTGTGGATCAACAAGTCCCTGTGCATAGCTTGGGTCATGCTGATATTTATGGCACAGTTTCTGACCAGGGAGGTCTGTTTAATCATACGAGCTATGTGGATCATGACAACTGCCTCAAACCCTGGTGTCTAAACGGTGAAAGCTATTTGTATGTAACCGTAGTCAGGAAGAAAATAAAGTTGAACAGTTCTTTGTTCCAACATATCAAAACAAACTGCTTTGCTAGATTTTGCTGACAGTATGTGTAGGCCTATTGACCTCCATGCTGCTGAATGAAAACAAGTTGGCTGACATATGAAACCTAGTCTGACACTGCTGTTACGCAATGAGTGACATCCCACATGGTTTCATTGGTGTTCAAAAATAATGTTGTGAAAGGGGTCAAATTCAATTCCAGGGAGTGGACAGGATCGTTATTGCTGCCACTCATTATGCTGAAGTTGCTTATTGGCAGCACTCAGCTTCGACTGTGGTAAGTTACAGTCCAACTATGGAACTAACGACTGAGTATAATGGTCATGAAGTGTTCAGATAATAGAAGCAGCTCTCAATCTACACTATATTAAATAGTACAGGTATAATAATACACATTACAAGTATAAAGCATTGCTGCTAATCCACGTAAACATCCTGTGGGGTAACGTAAGGTGACTCACTGCATCATCACCACACCAGAATGTCACTATGGTTAGAAAATGAAAACAACTCCTGTACCCTCCCCTTACTATCTACATCAATTCACATAGTATTCTAGTGTCAACTGAGAGTCCATTCCGCAATTTCACCACACGTGAGTTAGATCGGCCAAGGGAGTTAGGGTACTTGAGGCAAATTGTCTGCCCATTTCTAAAAGTGAAGTAGAGAAAACATTAGGAAAACAAGTGGGAACTCGGGAGCGCATGCTTTTCAGCTGGTCGTGACGCAGCCAAAAACAACATTTGCCTCCCGTTCCCACCCACCAACCATTGACAGTGATTGGCTATTTCAACACTGGATTCCATGCATCATCCACCTACCCTAGATATTAAATCAATAACTACAAATCATAAGAAAACCAATTCTGTTTGTTAGGCGTATTCAAGGCATGACACTTGTCAGTTGTGATACTAAGGCCCTAGGAAACAACTGCAGCTGGATCTTCTTGTCTTCTTGGCCTAGGCTAGGGGCTACCGGCCTAGCTTCGGTTAGCAAGCATGCTATAATTATCATAGAGCAGCTTCAATTTAGCTAGCTGGAGCCCTGGCAGAACACTATATCCGATTTTAAACCTTGATCACTTGCTAACGTTTGTAACATTACAATAACTGTAACAATATTCCACGAGCTGGCAGCTTGACACCATCAAACCAACATGCCACACGTGACTGCAAGTGACCACGTTAGGAAACGGGGGCCTAAACAACGCATCGTTTGCAAAGCCAACTAGCCTGCTACCAGATAGCTGGCTAAGCTAGCTACACTATTTAATCTCAGCCAACTCAACGTTGTACCTACACTACCCCATGAAGGCAACGTGAGAAATAACCCCGCCGCAGGCTGACAGTTTAATCTGAATTAGCATTTTTGTCACAACTTTGTCGGTAGCTAGTAGGCACCCTATCGCCATCTGAGTAAACATATTCATTGTTGCATTTCAATGGATTATCACAACGTCCACGCAGCGCAGATCTGTGCCGAGACAGAAAACGTCAAGAACGGCAATCGCCGTGACACGGGACAAAGAAACTGCGACAGCAAGCGCGGCTAGCCAGAGCTCGTGGCGAGATAGACAACTCAGCCCCGCCGCGTAGTCGATGTCGTTTGGAGCAAATCATAACGTGGACATAATGTGCATACAATATAAATATGATTTTAACCTAAGTAGCTAGTTAGCTATCTTCTAAAATTACATCGAACACACGGACTACACCACGAGCTAGCTAGCTAAGCTAGTGTGTGTTGGTAACTAGCTAGCTATGATGATTTATATTGAGCGAAAACACCGGAGAGCACTGCCCCCGCCCAGGCCTAAACTTTAAAGGGTAATAACTCGCTGACATAGACGTTTAAAGACTGGTAATTTGACTCTGAGATATATAATAATAAATACTCATATTAAAATAATTAAATATTCCTTTCGAATGAGTAATTTTAACAAAACTCACCCCAACAGCTTTCAGCACTGTCACCAGCGCCGCCAGAAGCAGCACGGCACATTACGTAGTGATTAAAGTGCGTTTCCACCGCGATATTTCAGTGGGCAGAGGCAGAACGACGTAGCTGGTGGTTTTAGGGGTTTGTTCAAGAATCAAAAATTCTAACATTAGACTGACCTTGGTTGCAGAAGATCCAATGATTGCATTGGCAGGGACGAGGGTCTTAAAAGTAAAAACAATTCAAATTCAAAATAAGGAAGTTATTTTCTCATTTTCCTTTATATTCACTGATTTGGGTAGCTCCATCTACACAACACCCACATGTAAATATAAAAATAATACTAGTCACAAATAGGGCTAGGATTTTTGGTGGTGTAACAAAGGTATTAATGCATCACGCAAATTATTGAAAGAGAAATCATAATCATAACAAGTTAGATTTTCACATGTTTTGTAAAATCGTCAACAAATTGTCTAAACGTTTACACTACACTGCCATTTGTGCATACCCCAAAGAGTGGGCCATCAACAAAATACAAACAATGGAGTAATTGTCACCATAGATGTTAATTTATAGGAACCTTTCTTTGATTTATCTTTTGTGTTCAAGGAATGACCTTCTATGTAACATGTTTTGAAGCGATATATAATTTGTTTACAAAGTCTCCTATGACAAAAAAATAATGTTTAATGTTCTATACTGGTAGGTTGTTATAGTGTATTTGATTATGATAAAGTAAGACAGTTTATTCATCTCTTAAGTAAAATTCTACAAGAGGAGTACATTTCATTTGTAGAAATTACTGGAGATGTTGCAGAAGATGTTGCAGAATCCACCTTTCAAATGCAATTTCTAAAAGGGATACCTAACCAGGTTTTTCATGTGGTTTTGATATATCTGTCTATTCATAGTGTTACAAATGCTTTGGTTGTGTCTTGTGTTCTATTGTGTTTCCGTCCCTCTACCTATCTCTATCCTTCTCAGGCATTCTGGCAATCAGTTTGGTTCAGCTGCACCTCATTCCTCATCACCTCCATAGCCAATCAGAGGACCGCCCGACGTATTTAAACCCTGCACTGTTTCTGTCTGTCTGTTTAGAATGTGTGTAAATTCATTGTGACAATTCTCTGCGCAGACCTTATTCCTTCATAATTCATCCATTGTATTTTCATTCCGGTTACAGGAGAGAAGTGGTATAGGTGAGAGCCACCCATGGGTATACATTTATGCACGTAGGTTACTCTTGTCTATATACACTAGTTAGTTGGGGGCAGGTGCCATCTGTTGTGTTTTCGGTAGACTGTGTCTAGTGGCATTCTTAGGTATAGGTTAGTCTTAGTTTAGGGACTATCTTATTTTTGGTTCTTTCTTTGGGCACAATTCCCCCCCCTTCTCTCCTTAGTCTTGGTACAATAAATCCTCATTACCCTGTTCACCTTGTCTCCTTGTCATTGTTTTCAAGACTAGATTCTCATCTCCTGAAACATTTGCTATATGGTTTTTGTGACAATTTGGAGTAGATCTTACTAGTAAAAAGGTATTTTGGATTGATTGTTGCAACAAAAAAATATAAATATAACGACCATTGGGAGAGAATGTGTGTGCTATTGTTGGGAGTGTTACCACTAAGCAACGTGCAGTGCGTGCATAGGACAGAGGGTGGACAGAGGCGCCGGTTCTCCGGTGAGGGAGGAAGGCGGATGGAAGGGGAAGAGTTCGGAGGCTTGACTGCTGTAAGTCATGGTAATGAGTCTGACCTTGGGCACGAATGCAGCGCTAGGCCGCAACATGACCCTAGCATCGCCAGGGGCAAACTGAGTACAAGAAGGATGGACCGAGAGCACCAGCAAGTGAAGTGGCAGAGCAAACAAGCAACAAGGCCGTCTTATAGGTTAGAATCCTAATGTCCACCGTTACCTAGGGTTTGAATGATGCGTTGGTGAGAGCCTCTTGAACCAAAGACAGATCCCAAGAGGGAACAGGCTGTCTGGAAACAGGACGGAGACGGCGTGGTCCCTTCATAAAGAGACAAACGACAGGATGAGCTCCCATAGTCATGCCAACTAGACCTACGTGGCCTACGTGACCTAATATAGCTGCCAGGTAGACTTTAACAGTGGAGATGGCTTTGCCCTTGTTGAGCAGTGTTTGAAAGAATGAGAGAACTGTGGCACTGATAACCAACCTGCTGTTCTCACACCACACCATGATCTGTCTCCACTTCAGATCATATGGAGGGGGTGCACTCTGAATTGCAGCAATTACAGCTGAGGACAGATCAGTTTACATTGGACCTCTCACGGGCCAAATCCATCAGCTCGGGGTGAAGGTGGAACAACCGGCCCTAGGGCTGGGATAATAGGTCCTGGTGCAGGGGTAGGTCCCAGCACCAGGGGCGTGTGTAAAGAAGCTGTGCGATATTCTCTCGTATGGACATCTGCGCCAGTCTGGTACTGTCAGACGCAGCGATAAGCTGTGCGTTTGTGCTCTTTCAAGAACAGGAGCGTTGTGAGCCGACATTGAGAAGAACAACTCGCAGTGTGTGTTGTCTTGAGATGCAAACAGATTTACGGCAGCTTGGCTGTAACAACTCCAAAACTCCTGGGTGAAGCCTCCTTTTAGTCTGACCGGCACATGTGTTGCTCTGAGATACAACAGATGTACGCTGCTCCATGTCAGCACTCGTCTGGCCAGAATCAGCAGGTGTCGGGACCTCAACCCCATTGGCGGTTGACTTACGACAATGTGGACGTATTGTCTCTACTCTGACCAGGACGTAAACACATTTTTTTTATACATTTGTAGGTGATTAGACCTCCATTCAATGGTATTATGACAGCCATATTAGATTTTGTCCTCCATATTGATTTTGGTGCAAAATCCAATGTGGCCCAAAATCTTAATTGCAAGAGTAGGGCCTAAACAAGCATAATTCACTGAGGAAACTTGACTGGGCGCAATGCCAGTTTTGTCCTGGCTGGGAGCTGTCAAAAGGTGCAGTCTCCATGAATCCTGAAATTGTTGGTCGGCCAACAATGTGCAATGTAGCCTATGTGTAATCACTGCCCACGATGTCCATCTATCTAGATATGTGACATTTATACAGATTAACTTGATTTGTAAAGGCAGACACGTTAACGTGGTTGGTTTCACGGTTCTTTTTCGTATGTCTCGCATTTCTGAAATTAGTGTTTGTGTGTGCTGTGCATTGATATTGTTGCGAGTCTGTCAAAACGATTTAACAACATTCTAAAACGTTGCAATCGTGAACACACCCTTATTAACAGCAGAAGTGAGGTAAAACCTGTGCGTCAAGTTTTGGTTCTGAAGACGCAAAATCTTATCAAGAGACGGAGTTTGTTTTTAACACATTACTTGTCATTTTGGGCCTATATTCTCATAACATACTGGACGATACGCCCATTTGTCTGTTCGAAAGATATACGGATTGAAATAATCCCCAGGAAATCGGCTCACTTCAGGAGCACGTTAGCTAGCTAGCTATTTTTAGCTCACTGTATCCTATTAACATACATTTCATGTAGCTAGCTAGCTACAAACGGGTTAAGGGCTACATATTCAGTTTAAAAACGTTGTGCAGCCACAGCACAAATCAATGGCGTGCACTTTGGAAAAGGTTCTCGGCGATGCTCGCACTCTTCTAGAGAGGCTCAAAGAGCACGACACGGCAGCAGAGGGTCTTATTGAGCAGTCAGGACTACTTAGCCAGAGGGTACACGGTATGAGAGAGGTTGGGAATGCCCTCCCAGACAAGGTAAATTGCTAGATAACTATAGCTGTATACGCAAGCATTTTTGATGGCATTTTAGACCTTGAACGTCTTTGACGGTCTTTTTTTCCCTCAGTACCTGGTGGAAAGTTCAGATATTCAGGAGTTGTCAAAGTACAAGCCTCATGTCCTTCTAACGCAGGAGAATACTCAAATAAAGGAGCTACAACAAGAGAATAAAGGCAAGGAACAATTCACATTAAATTCGTATTAATTAGAAGACATCTGACATTGTTGCACACCTGACATTATTGCACTACTACTATTGCCACTTCTTTTATTACTATTATATTGTATGTTGACTTGATTGTTGCTGACTGTTGTTGTTGAGCGAGGAGCACGATCCCAAAGCATTTCACTATGTCAATTACGGCTGTATGCGATGTACGTGTCAAATAAGATTTGTTTTCTTTCTGCAGAACTGTGGCTATCTCTGGAGGAGCATCAGTATGCTCTAGAGCTGATAATGGGTAGATACCGCAAGCAGATGCTCCAACTAATGATGGGAAAGAAGGAGCTGGACACAAAGCCTGTGCTTAGCCTCCATGAGGACCATGCAAAGGTACACATCATTTATGTTCGCCACCTCCAGGTTGGTTAAACCAAATGTTTTTCTGGTGGTACACATTGAAAATACACTTGAAATGGAACACAATAGTCTCCAACTCTCTTATATTTGCTCCTTTGTTAAACATTTGCCACATTTGAATGTTGTGCAGGATAAACTTTTTTGATCCAGGGTTGAGGTCAGTAAATGTACAATATACTTATATAAATACATACATAATTTGAATTTGGATTCTTCTTTCATTCAGGAAGTGCAAAGCCAACTGGAGCGGATATGTGAGATGGGTCAGGTGATGCGAAGAGCTGTTCAGGTGGATGATCAGCACTACTGCTCTGTGCGAGAGAGGCTGGCCCAGCTAGAGGTAAACAAATGATATTAGTAATCAAGCAGATGACAATTTCATCATACACCAATGCATATCCATAATAGTTATTATTAACTAGTATTTATTTTTACAGTAAGTATTTTTTTCTCCAGTCACTGAATGCAGTTTCATTATGCTGCCGTTTTTTATCCATGTAGATCGAAAACAAGGAGCTGCGAGATCTACTGACCATCAGTAAGAGTTCTGTGAGGGCGTCGAAGGAAGACGCCAGCCAACCAGCAACGGAGGAAGAACCCCAACCAGGGACCAATCAGTGACGGAATCCATAGAGGAATGTGGATTGTGGGCGGGGAATGAAACAATCCCTCAGGGCCACGAGGCAGGATTGATTGCATCTTCACCTCAGGTCAACCCGCTTTTTTTTGAGTTGAAAGTCCACATTTTGTTTTGTGGTTTATCAGATGTATCCTCATAGGAGCTGAAGCACGGTACCAACACAGACAAGAAAGAAGAAGCCTCTTGTTTGTGTATGGCAACTGTTTCTCTTGGAAAGAGAATCCTTGTGCAGAGAGTTTTAAGAGCTTGAAACTGTATTAGCCAAAGAGACTTACATTTGCATGGTCTCTACCTCTTGGGTTTCAGTGTCTCAAATGTACAGCATCTTGCAACATGTCATTTTTGCTATCAGTTCACAAAAAAAAAAAAAAAAAGATTCTTAAGTGTAAGTTTAGCAGATGTTGCACTGTCCAAATGCAAGCTTTATTGTTTCCCTGACCCTGAGCTGTGGACATCTCCAAATGCTTTAGTCAAATCAGTTTAGTCTGACTGTCAGCCTCACTTGCTTGTAGCTGAGTGTAACAGCACATAATCTGTATGTAATTTTATGCGCTTTAGGACTGTTTGATACATTTTGTCAATGTCTGTTTCTAGAATAACTATGTAACATAATAGAGTGTAACATGTTAGTCTTAAGCATTTGAATGCTGGTGGGTCTTTAGCCAATGCAACCTGCCTGACCTACACCCTTTATGTGTATGGTGTCCTTGGCTTCACTGTATGTTTGAGAAATACTTTCCTTTTTTACAATCCAACAGCTAGACTCATTGTTGGCAAGTTGTATATTGTCATCTCAGGAAAACTGTATTGTCATAATTGCAAAAGAAAGCTGTAATTATTGCTATGATTGCTATGATGAGCACATTTATTGATGTGGTAATGGTGTGTCAAATAGATAGTATTCATTAAAAACAATATATTATTCAATTGAATTTTGATACTGATATTTGGTGTTGTTGCATGGATTAATCCGTATTTAGAAATGCTCACTAAGGGTATTTTCACTCTTGGTCCCTTATAGCCAATTTTGTGAACTCAGAGCAGTGCGCACACATTTTCATGTATATGTGAATGCTTCAAATGAACTCAGACCCCTCTGACATGAGGTGAACTGTGACCAACTCTGGAGGTGGTGTGAGTTCAATTCAGTTTAGGGTCTTGTCATTGAAACCTCTCTGTCTTGACTCTCTGGGCTTGCAGCACACTTCACAATCAATGTGAAATTACCCAAGGTGCGAAGCAGTAAATTGACCTGAGTTCAAATGTAAGATGGCACTGTGAAATCAATGTGGATTAAGACCTCATCACTGCTTCAAGTGAAACAAGCGGTGAACTTTTTATTTTATTTTTATGGAATAAGTTATTTTTTTTATTCACACTTCCATTTGTTTGAATGAGGACTGATCACTGTTGCTGGTAAAAACCCTATCCAAGGTGCAAAGCTGCAATTAAAGATGGTGCGGTGAAAGCTAAGTGGACTGAGACTTCATAACTGCTGAAATAGACCAGCAACAACATAATGGAGTTAAGCTCAGACGTACTCACGCCGGAAGCATTAAAATCCCAAACATTTGAAGCTACAGGGTTATTGAAGTCAGGTTTCCCTATTGACTCTCGCTACAAATAGATTACCGTTGGCCACTTTCGACATTCGCTGTTGTTGTTATTTTTATGTATCAACACACCTTTGCATGAGTTTGTCAAAATAGTTAGCAGTCATGACCCTCAATCATCCTGATCATAGTTAAAAGACGATTGGAAACCCCATTGGAATCCGCACTTCCGTACCCCAGTAAAACGTCACGACGTGGCCAGCTCCGTCACTTGATGGCGACATTACATTGATCTATTTTAAGTCAGTCTATCGCGAGACTGTGTGGACTACAACAGTCATTGACCAGCTACGTTTGACATTAGACAACCACCAAAAACAAAATCATGTCTGAAAAGGAGCTGGGACAAAAGTTGGATCGGTGCCTCGCAGATAGCGTCGTGAAACTTGGTACTTAAACCCTAGAGTTAGAATTTTTTTCTCAGAACTTAAGCTACAGTCTGCATTATCACTGGGAGTTGGAGACGAGACCGCTCTCAGTAGCCACCCACAGCTATCGTTTGGCTGCATACTTCCTCGGAAGGTGTAGCTAAGGACAAGTATTGCTAGCTAGCATATAGCTTCTCTGCTAGCGAACCAGCGGCCAGCCAGGATAACAACCCCGGGTGGCTTGCTGGCTACTTCCATCACCACGTAGCTAGCATACTTGATCATTGTGTAACCCGGGTGGCCTGCAAGCTGTCTCCTCCCAGACTCTGACTGCCTACAGTAATTGCCTCCAGTCTGATTAATAGTTGTATCCGGCGAGTCTCACAGCTTGTAAGAATAGTTGTGCATTTCCACATATTTTCTCTCTCTGTGAGAACACATCTCATTAATGTGAGAGGGATCCAGAGCTGAGCAATATACGTAGTCATATTCATCTTACTACTCTCCGTTTTGTGAAGGAATGTACATTTTGGCATTGTGCAACGCTTCATTGTAGCCTTACCTATTGGTTGGCTATAGTTCAGATATGCCTGTTCCAGCCCTGGGGTGCTGCAGTGCAGCCAGACCTCTGTTGTCTGCCTCAATTCTGTGAGAATCTGATTATTTCTGCTTTTCTCCCCTGATTTTAGGTGCTGGACTGGGCTTAGGAATTGTGTTTTCTGTGGTATTCTTCAAACGTGAGTACACTGCTTCCATAGCTCAGAGTGCTTTCTGCTATCTTATGGGTTCTAGAATGGTGATGCAGACAGATGAAGCAAGGAATTACAGCTTGCGGAGTAGCAAGCCACTGCAGCTTTGAGAAAAATATAGATCTGTAGATCTATCACAGACGGGACTGCATTTATGTAATAATAAAAATAAAATAAAAAATACAGTAGCTTGTATACATCTTTTTATCCACAGGACACACATGGCCGATTGCATTTGGGTTAGGAACGGGGATTGGCATGGCATACTCAAACTGCCAGAGTGACTTGAGATCACCATATCTACTGCTCAAAAATCCAGTTAAGGTTAGTAAATATATCCACAGACCACACAATGAGGCACACGCTGACTGTCTAATCTGACTGAAGTTCAATACCATACATGCATCATATAATCATGTTGTTTTTTTGGCCATAGGGATATGCATCTGAATAATTTGTATGCATTGTATAATCATGTTGTTTTTTTGGCCATAGGGATATGCATCTTAATAATTGTTTTATTTATTTTGTTATCTTCCCCTCACAGGAGCAGTAATCACATATCAGCAAGTGACTGTCTTTTTTCCTCCCTTTTGTTCTTTTTTTGATGCCCATCACTTGCACTGGCCCCCAGTCAGACTGTCTTTCTGTGGGCTGACCCTTCCCTATGTGCTCAGTATAATTTCTATGTGCCTGAACAGGACAGTCTGTTTTTCAGTAATAAAATAATCATAAAATCATGACAATTGAAGTATTTGTTTTTTCCTGAGTTAAAAGGTTAATTAGATATATTGTTATCAATGCAAAAGAGTGAAATGAGAAATGCAGCTAACAATACAATGCTGCGATTCATTTGTGAAAACATAAACACTTAGAATGGAAGCACATTTGCCCAGTTTCATCTTGTAAGTACTCATTAGCACTCAAGTGCCCTATGACTAAGCTGACTTAATTTGCCTTGTCTTCGAACTCATTGAGAACAGTGTCATAGAGTCTGCATAATTGTCTGATACGAAATGTTTTTGTCAGCCTTGACTGTCACTTATCTATTATGAAGACACATTTTAAGGTCATATACCATCTACAATTGTTTTTATTTGATTTATTTTTTAGAAAATTCTTTCATTATAAAGATAATACAAAATGGTCATGGCATGGGTTATTTGGCTATCTTCAAACATCAAATCATACAGCAGATGTAAAGCAGCTCAATGCTCAGACACGCTCCTTCCCCAAACGCTGAGAGCTCTGGCTGGGAGGTGCGCTGGAGTGGCCGACACAGGGATTAACTGGAGCGGGGCGGTAAAAGCAACACCACACCAGCAATGATACCTGTAGAGCACTTGTGGGCAGAGCCTTGCTTACAAATGACAGCCACACAGTGGTGTTTGTTCTGTTCCATGGTCGACACTAGCGCTCAAGAAACCACCACAGCCACACAATCTAGGCAAACAATAATTTGCAGTTTACACACAACCAAGCTCCCAAATGAATGTTTACAATGAACATGTGTAGTCAGAAATAAGATAATTGGTTATTTTCCTTTGTCTTTCTTACTGCCTTTTCTCACACAAGCTTGTAGCCTCTCTATTTGCCCTCCCCCAGTGAGTGTCATCATGACACGCAGTGTTGAAATACACTGACAGCCACAGAATTGCTCACTCTAGCTCTAAGCTGTGGAGAAGCAGAGAAGGCTACTTGATAGGATGGAGAGATGGAAACAGAGCTGGCACTTTAGAATGCAGCAGCGGCGGCGGCATCAAGACCACCTGAAGGCTTTCACACTGTACAGTAGCTATATCTCACGGGCCACCTGTTAACCTTAAGGCTGAAAAATACACCTTTTGGGTGTTGTATGTCAATGAGGCTGAACAGATGGATGTTGCCACTGTGTCTTTTGCGGCGAGCCACAAATCTTCTGGACCCTCTACCATGTGAATGGAGTGAAAGTGGGTTGAATGGATTCTCAAAACCTCAGTGGCTTTTCTTTTATTCTTTATTCTCCTCAAGCGGCAGTGAAGCTTTGGCAGCTCTAACCGGCGGGCGGCAGAAGTGACATCCTTTCTTGTGCTCAATAACATCAGCTGTCGGCATTCAGACTCCAAGAAGGGAGTCGAGAGCTCACACATTTACAGATGTCAACTACTGCTATGGGCGACTCAACCTCACCTGGTTCAGAGGCAGCAGGAGTTGCAGTAGGTGTAGACCCTGTTAACCCTTTAGGGAGCTACAATGGTAGCTTGCCCACAAGCAGTGCCGCATGGGGCATCAGTGGCAGTGGTCCCTGGCTATTGGCGTGCATGCTGACCCTCATTATCCTGTTGACAGCATGTGGCAACACGTTGCTGATCGCCCTGGTGTTTGCCCAACGCTCCTTACGCTGCACCTCCAACTGTTTCCTGGTGTCGCTCTTCCTGTCGGACCTGATGGTGGCGCTAGTTGTCATGCCCCCAGCCATGCTCAACGTGTTGTGCGGTGCCTGGGTGCTCTGGCCGGGCTTCTGCCCTGTGTGGCTCTGCTTCGATGTCATGTGCTGCAGCGCCTCCATTATGAACCTATGTGTGATTAGTCTGGACCGCTACCTCCTCATTATCTCCCCGCTGCGCTATAAGCAGAGGATGACCCCTCCCCGGGCCCTGCTCCTGGTGGGAGGGGCCTGGGGGCTGGCGGCATTGGCATCCTTCCTGCCCATTGAGATGAACTGGCACAGTTTGGGCCACGGGAGCGGGCATGTCCTGATGCACGGTGCTGGCAACGTCAACGTCAGCACCTACCCGGAGCTGAGTGCACTGTATCCGGCATCCTATTTCCAGCTATCGCCCTCTGGAGGCCTGTCCTTCCAGTGCCGCCTGCGGGTCACCCTGCCCTTTGCCCTGGTGGCATCTTGCCTGACCTTCTTCCTGCCCTCTACTGCTATCTGCTTCACGTACTGTCGTATCCTCCTGGCGGCACGGCGGCAGGCACGGCGGGTGGCGGCACTCAGTCACCCCCCGTACCCACATCACTTGCCTGAGGAGCCCTCCCATCCTCCCTCTCCAGGAGACGCCACTGGGCAGGCTCACCAGGATGGAGATGACTACAGCCATCAGGAGCCTCCGGTATCACGCCATGTACTGGTAAGAGAGAGAGGTGGTAAGGTTATGATGTAGTTATGCAGCTGATCATGCTGCATGATCACTGTGAAAGCTTCCACCAAGTTTCTCTCTCCTGTTGAGCCCTTTCAGCAGTTGTCAACAAGGGAAGGCAAATGAGAGGAACTCGCTATGGTTATTTGAGCATAGCCATTGACTTAGGAGAAGAATGCAAGCGGGTGAGATTAGATTGGAAGGAAGAGAAAAGCAAACAGAAAGAAAACAGCGGATTAATTAAACTCAAATTAAAATCTAAGTACCTGAAGAATTGATACATTACATCTAAAAAAACAAAAACATAATGGAGTGAAATAGAAGAAATGCCTGAGAGGGAAAGGGTGATGGAATGAGGGAGCCTGTTGATGGAGAAGTGGTTAGAATAGACAGCATAGACCTTTTGTTGTATTAATGCACTGCAAGGTCATAATTTACTATTGACTGACATTGAGGGCAGAGGATGGTAAATCATAAGAATACAACTCAACACAGAGATGTTTCAATGCAAGCTCCACATTTCTCATGGAAGGATTACATTTTGTTGAATGTAACTGTTACATACTATCTCTCAGAGATACCACAACAAGCTAGCAGGAGTGCATCTAAATGGTTCATCTAATAGAGTTAAAAACACAAGAACAGTGAATGCAAAGTAGTGGATGCCATCTGATTGCTACCAGTGCAGCAAAAGGAAAGGAGAAAGTGGAGCAAGACACTTTTGCACTATTAAGATGCAGCCCTAGTCTCCACCTGCCCTCTCTCCCCCTCTCTCCATAGCTTTCGGTGAACAGCGAGCGCAGGCTGGCTCACAGACAGGGCAGGAGGGCACTGAAGGCCAGCCTGACCCTGGGAGTTTTGCTGGGCCTTCTCTTCGGCGCCTGGCTGCCCTTCTTCATCACAAACATGGCCCAGGTCAGTGTGGCACAGATTTGGTGCGTCAAGATACAAATAAGGGGTTTACTTGAAGTAATACTGCTTTCAAGTTTCAAAAACTAGAACTACACAGAATTAATACACGTGGAACATGTGGAAATGCAAGTGAACCGTGTCAATTGGATCAAACATTCTGGAGTTAGATGAGGAAATGTGTATTGATATAAACTAGCACACTATGAAGTGATGTGTTGGCGATGTACTGTTCACTATAATATGCAAATGTAGATATTGGGTTATAAGGCCTAAGAGCTCTGGTGGAGAATGAACAAGAGGATTTTATGATAGAAATTCAGCTTAACAATATCCACTGATCTGTCACATACACACAATTGGTCTCTCTTCTACTCTCCACCCACAACTCCTCCCTATTGCATTTAGTTACACAATTCTAGAGAAAGATAATGGTTGAAAGAATTTGAAGCTTCAAAATTTTCAAAGGACATCTCAGCTGTTGACTAGTCCATTTCAATTCATGGTCAACAATGAGCATGTGATGTGCAATCATTTTTCTTTCTATTCTAGCCTGAGTGAATTCTTAGGGATGTTTGTACCGTTTTAACACCAGAGTTTATCATTGCTGGTGTGTTGCCAGTCTGGTTGAGCATTAAAGCAATGTGTGAAAATACAAGGAAAAAAGGCTTGGAGACCAGTCTATTTTAGCATTGGCCAGTCTCAGTGCGGTTGCCCTGCCAAGCTATCCAATGAGGAAATAGATTGGCATCCTGGGTATATGAGAATTACTCATACCAAGACTTGGGTTAGAAACAACACATCAAAATTACCATTTTTGGTTGAGGTCAGGTCTCTTTCAGTTTCTTTTTTTTGGGTGAGATGGGGGGGGGTCTGATTAGATGAAAGAGAGGAGAAGATACAAAAGCTTCAAGATTAAGTGAGTAATATAAATGGGTTTAATCTTAATTGGTAATTACGGCAGCGCTGTTTCCAGGCTTTCAATGATCCAGTCATTTTGATTCCCATCTGCGTCCCTCACTCCTCTCCTACATAACATAGCACAGAAAGAGGGCTTGAGTGTGCCTGCTCTCCTCCCTCTTGACACTCAATGTGGTGTGTGAATGCCCCCCCTCCCTTTTTTCACCTTCCCACTGCCTCCCTTTCTCATCTTGATAGTATAGGGCCCCTCCCCCAACAGCTGCCAGTCTCACTCTCTAATGGTTTATGTCCCCAGCTGCTCTGTTATTGGTTATGTCCCCAATTACTTGCATATGTACATTACGTACATTTATGAACTGTAAAAAAATCTTTCCTGGAAGCCGCTAAAGAGAATAGTAGTACATCATGCATTCGATACCACAATATCATCTACATACAGTATGCATTTCAGACATAAATTTAAGAGACATGACCCAACATTCTAAATAGCCTTGTGCCTTTGTCTCCTTCATAACCACTGCAAATGGAAGCAGACTAGCAGGAGGAATGCCATTTTAGACGACTGAGACTAATCTTACAAAATGTTCTTTGATGTATGAATGACTGAATCTCAGTTTTTCCTTTATTCTTCGTGTCCTCCTTGCCTTCTCAACACATATTGGAGAGGGTCCAAGGAGAAGACACAAGGAATCGAGGAAAGACCTTTGAGACACAGGCCAAGGCTCATACTGCCTATTGTTTACGACTACATATTAACCATACTACATACTATTTAGAGCCTACTCAAGTAAAAATGTATACAGTAAGCAACACATTTCAACATACACCTGTAGCTCAACCATGTTGTTCACTGCAATTGGTTACATTTCTCTACAGCCTGCCCTCCTTTCGTGCTCCATTGAACTGTGGCACTGAAATCAGAATTCACTTCCTGAACAGTGTTCAGAATCTAGTATGACATCCTAGCATTTAAAGCGTACCAATTTATTTATTTATTTTTTAAATATATGTTTTAGGGCATTTCTGCTTTATTGGGATAGAGATAGTAAAGATTGACAGGAAGGATGGGAGAGAGAGGAGGGATGACATGCAGGATATGTCGATGGCCGGAATCGAACCAGGGACCTTGCGATGATATGGTATGCGCCTTAGTGTGCTACTCCACTGAACGCCCAAAGCGTACTAAAATTAGCATTCTGCAACACTCAAAAAGCTGGCTAAATAGACTGAAGTATGAGCTTTCAGACATGGCCCAGTCTAATGCCCTTTCCTTCCTCCCCTCAGGCGGTGTGTGAGTGCGTGCCACCAGCGCTCTTTGATGCCATCACATGGCTGGGCTACTGCAACAGCACCATGAACCCCATCATCTACCCGCTCTTCATGCGTGACTTTAAACGAGCTCTGGGGAGGCTGCTGCCCTGCTGCACCTCCCGTTCGCCCCGCCGGCCCTCCCCCGCACTCTCCCTTTCCCTCCGCAACTCCGGCGACCCCAACCTGCCCACGGAGCCCCCCTCCCTGGCCTCTGACCCACCGCAGCCCCCAGCCACCGCCACGGATGCCGTCAACCTGTTTGACGCCGCTGAGCACGCTGGGATTGAGCTGCCCTTGCTGTTGCCCAATCAGGTGGACACGCTGGACTAACTGCAGGACATGACAGAGAGGAGAGAGAGTGGGAGGTAAAGAAGAGGCACTGTGATCCTCTGATAGGAGTCATCCTGGAACATACAGTATGTTGAATAGCAAGGGTAGATTGAGCCATAGGTCAGAGCATTGAGGGGGAGGTGGGAAAATTGTCTAGACTAGAGATTATAATTGAGTGAGCGTACAGGATGAGAGGACAAGGAATAACTTTGGACTTGAGAATCACTGGGTGACAGGCATTTGATGGGTTGAACGGACATCACATCACTGGGATTACCATGACAATCAAACCAACTAGATGGAAAAAATTGTGGAGTGGAAAAAGAGGAATGTCGATGGTACTTATCATGCTGCATTTCATACTCATAAAATCCACAGAACTTGAACTGACAAGGTTCTATGATCTTGTAATTACAGTATTTAATGTACATCCATTCTATCATGATGAAGCTGACAACACTTAAACATACAATACAAATAAATTATGCAACACTTTTTTTTTTTTTTACAGAGGAATTAGCAGTCAGAATGGTTCACAAAACTGTAAGGCTGCCATTGTTAAACATCTAAAATGGCCCTTGTGGGCCTCACATTTTCATGATTCATTTAGGCAGTTTTATTCACTGAAAGTTGCCATTTGTGTCTACTGATGCTGTAGCTGTGTGTTCTGGCACCTGAGAGTGTTGAGAATGTGAAAGACCTCTCTCCACACACGATGTGGATGATTCAATTTGAGAAGAGGTGGGCTTACAATGAGGCAGTTGATCCTGTAACGTGAGTCGTTTGTGAGTTTGGTCATGTACGTTTGTATGTGTGTGTTCAGTGGTCCAATGTGTGTCATCCCAGCTCCAGGACGTGTGTTCATTGTCCGATTTTGCCTCCTCATCATCTTCCCACCCTTCCTCCCACTTAGGGTCATAAGCTGCTTGGTTGTCCTTTTGCGTAGAGTTCCTCTCAGAACTGAGTGTCTGGTTTGCCCTATCACTGTTTTCAGCTGCATCATCTACTTCATTCAGTGAGTCCAGGAGATCTGTAATGTCGGGAATATCCCAACCATCACCCATTTCCTCTTTCTCCTCTGTCGGCTCTCCCTCTTCCCCCTTTCTCCCTCTCCCATCCTCCCCAGCACAAGTCTCATCTGCTCCAACCAAGCTGCATCCAAGGTTACGCTCATCAGCCACTTCCTCTTGGACCTTCTCAATGCTCACTTTCCCCTCTGCCATTATTAGTGGTTGAAGAGGAGCGCCTGTGGCCCCTGGGACTTCTCTGATGGGCAAGCCCACTGCTACAAGGATAGTGTCCATCTGACGCATGTAGTCCAGATGACCCTTCACCTGGGAAGGAGGAGAACTCTTTGAATATGTTCAGAGAGGAGAACAGGGCATTCTAGACATATTTTTAAAATCTAATATTTGTAATTGCTTTTTTTTCTCTTTCTGGTGAGAATATGTTTCCCAGACGTCTGTATTGTAATAACTGGACATTAATTTTAATTATTTGTAGGTCTAATAGGTTGTACCTTGTGTAATTGCAGTTTTTCCTTGTACAAAACCATTATGTACCCTGATACAATATACATACCACTATCACACAAAACATAATATTAATTCTACTCCATCCATTCAACACGTCAACGTTACGATGCTCTACAGTAAATGTCCTTCATGTATCTAGCAAGAGGATCAACATAAAACCTGTTATCTGTCACATATCACAGTCTCTGTGAGGGTTGCTGAATGGCCTGACACATGGAACTGGCAGAGGCCCTACCACAGATGTTCTTCAACTTTTAATAAATCTGTCTGTTGTGGTGTAATAACAAATGTATTGGTGACAAGTTCTTTATTATTAAACGCAGAAATGCTGATGAACTATTTGCTAACCCTGTTTCAGCTCGAAATAAATACACTGTTTTAAATATGCCTGAGAAGAAACTCCCTTTTAGTTATCGAACCATCTGAATTCCATCATCTGAGAGAAAGAACGTACAGCTGTGTGAAACCAATTTAAACGTACCACAGAATATACCTCGACTAGAGCAGTAGTCTCATAACTAACAACAAAATTGCATCTGAAACACTTGAATTCAATGCCACCTAGCAAGTGAATAGCAGACTTCTACAGCCCGAGATCGCACACTTCTCCCAAGGACAGTGATTGAGGGCAGAATCTTGAAGCTACAATGGGTTCGGAGGATGAAAGCATCAGGCGAATTGGCACTGCAGGAATGTGTGAAATGTCCATCTTCTCGCATCTGTTATGTTAGTCATTGACTTCCAGTAATTGCTTCTTTTTTTTTAAGGGCCGACTCATTGCAAAAAACAATGCATCAGTGTTGGACATACAGTATAAGGGAATGGAAGCATTGGACAACCAAAAAATAACCTAGTGAGTCATTTTGAGGGTGTTTTCAAGTGCCACTTTTTAAATGTACTTGACAGATTATAAAACGTTTGTGCTACTTCAAAACATAAACCGTTTGTGGTTTATAAATTACTATAATTTAGATACTCACCACAGAAGACAGGTCCACGTTGATTATGCGGCGATTATTCACGCTGATTGGCTTAAGCCCCGCAACGGACATGTGGGCTGACGAACCCCTGTACAGGAACCCCAGGAGCCAGTCCCCTCTGACAGGTAGAAGGACCAATGGTCAAGCACCATTGTTTCTTAGTGTCATGCATATGCTACCTTGCTCTCATGAAGGGGTCAACTGCTTTGTTTATTTATTCATTCCCAGTGCAGATTAAAATTATTTGTGAAAAATAGAATCATATTGAATGTATTCTTTTGTAGCTTGGAAATAAATTCTGCAACATTCAAAAAATGTGAATTATGAGTTTAAAAATTGCAACATATCTCCATCACAAAATTTGCATCAGTTGATTGATTCATGATAACCTTATTTTCCACTCAGCCATTTATTTCCCATTGGTGATCATTTCACAAAAAAAAGGAAGGCAGAATGTGTTGCAAAAGTGTTAAGCCGTGCTTAACTGTTACAACAAACTTCTGCCCAACTTCCCTTTTCTTACCTGCAGTATCCATTTACTATCTTCCCAGCAACCACCGTGGCTATTCTCTCCCAAGCCTTCTCTGACCCATCCACAGGGGCGCCCAATAGGACAACATCCTCCACCATTCCCTCACTACCTGATGAACACAGGGACAAAAGAGGGATGAAACAGAGCCAGATTGAGCTACTTTAACATCTCTGAAATGCAATTGTTTGTGTGAAGAGAATGCCAACTGTGACATGAATCTGGCAAGAAAGAATATTAATTGTCTATTATGATTAATTGATCACAAGGCAGGCCCAGATTAATATGCAAATTATCTTTTTGTCATACCTTGGTCATTTGCCAGTTCCTCCAGACAGAAGTAGATAACCCTTGCTCCTAGACTGAAGCCAATGAGACTGACAGGACGCTTCCCCTTTAAATGGATAGAGATAAAAGAAAATAAATGTAACTACCTACATCCTGATTGTTCTACATATCGCAATATTCAAGATACAATAGGGTCATAATATTTTGGGTCGATGTGCAACACATCTTGCTTTTAACAGATACGCATGTTGATTTGTTCTTTCGTTATGTATGTATACACAAAACACACCATTCTACAATCACAAACAAATCTACAACTAACAAAACTAAAGCTATTTTGCTATAGAAGCTTTCAATGTGAATGTTCAAGCTCATGTGGACCATTATGTATTCATATGGGTCCATCTAAAGTAAGAGTAGGCATACTTGGGTGTACTACTACTGTAGTATTGTGGTGAAGAGCTTACCTGTTGCCTGGTCCTCAGTACCTGGGCGAGGTGTTTCCCTACCTCGGCGGAGCGACTAAGGCACACACACCAAGGATTGTCAATGACGTTGGCCACCGCCAGGACGGAGGCCGGCCAAGTCAGCGCAGTCACAATACCTGCCCCCAGCAACAGCACATACAGGACAGACGCACACATTCAGTACAAGAGGAGGAAACTAGCAGGCTATCTGGGACTGAATTAAATCAAGTCAGGAGTTTGGCGGCATTCAATCAAACCCTAACCCCACTATGTCAAATACAAATGTGTTTTCTTTCATTTCAACCACAAAATAAAATCCGGTCATGTGAACCACAGTGTTCACTGGACAGGAGGAACATAATCTGACCACCAATGCAGGTTGAAGACAAGTTCTTAACCTAGAAAATCTAGTTTTCTGACAGGGTCCGGGGGCCTCAGTCAGGCCGGCATACCTGAGAGCACAGTGTACTTGAGGGCCTCCTGGGCCACCATGCTGACCAAGCCATCCAGCAGAGAGGACATGGCTGAGCCGAGGTCCCTGAGGAAGCGAGACTCCCATGCCAAGCAATACTGCTCCCCACATGCTCCCAAATTGCACCACGGAGCCTGGAACGAATCTAAGGAGAGAAAGAGCAAGGGAGTGAGTGACAATTTGACTGTCAAATATCACAAAAAGTATTTGTGATAATGCTCTGTAAATATTTGAACTGAGTAAATTCTGCAGTGAAAGTGACAGGAGAGATATTCGTGCTTGCTCACTGTATTTGCCGCTGCACAGCCAGCCCGTCACAGCCACGGTCAGGTGGAGGTGCTTCCCTGAGCTCAGAGGCAGGAACTCAAACTCCTCTATCGCTCCCACACGCTTGTTCATCTTATAACCTGGAGAGAAAGACAGACAGAAGAGAGAGAAAGGAAGAGGGAAAGAGAGAGCCAGAAAGGTGGAGAGAGAAAAGCAAAGAAAGCAAAAAGGTAAAGAAGAGAGAGGCAGAAAGAGAGAGAGAGAGAGAGAGAGAGAGAGCGCACCCAAACCAAAATCTTAGGGTTCATATTCAGGAGAACCTATTTTCATACACTACCAAAGCGTATTCACCTCACAGTAATCTCACCAGTTAATCCGGCCCCTGCAGCTCCGAATAGGGAGGCTATGATGGCTATGCCAGTGGCTGAGCCCAGAGCAGCTGCCCCTCCTGCGCCCAGGACAGCCCCGGCTCCTGCCGCCACCATGGGAGCTGCCAACCCGCCCGTCACACCTGAAGGAGCGTAGATACTGTTAGAATGGCTGCTGACACGGCTAGGCTACATTCTATTCATTTGGCAGATGCTCTTAACCAAAGCTACTTGGAACAAGTGCATTAAAATGAGGAAACAGCAGCATGAAAGACCCTGTTCAAAATCAAGCATTAGAATAGTGGATAAGAGCAAAATCAAGGTGATCATGTTTGTTACGGCATTTCTGCTTTATTGGAGAGAGACAATAGACAGGAAGGATGGGTGAGAGAGAGGGGGGATGACTTGCAGGATATGTCGATGGCGGAATCGAACCAGGGACCTTGCGATAATATGGAACGCGCCTTTGTGTGCTACGCCATTTAAGCGCCCAAGAATACATTTGTTATGGACATCAATAATTGTGGAATTTCAAGCATGATGGATCAAGCATTAGCACTGACCAATCACAGTTCCGCCGCCCACTGTGGCCAGGCCAATGAGGATGTAGCGTCGTAATTTGCGTCCTCTCTCTTTCCTCTGTCGTCGAGATGACTCCTCTCTGAGAGATCCAGAAAGAGGAGGACCATCTGAATATGCAGCTATATAATCATCATAATATAATCATTTCAATCAAATTCCACTGCACAAATGAATATGTGGACTGGATCATCTACTTAACAGGGCAATGTTTACAGTGTGAAACTACAGGAATCTCATTTAGACATCTCATCTTTCTTTGACAGAAGAATCATGTTGACAAAATCTTGGAAACCCAGTTTTTAGGTTAATTGAATAGGGCCCCTAGTTTCAAAATAGTTTACAAGAGTCATTTTCCCCTGAAACAAAACCCCAAAAATGAAGAACATGCAGGATATGCATAAAACAAACTTACTGTTGAAGCCATTCCTGACGGCAAGCAGTGACACAAAAAGAGAGTACACTCAATATGTAATTGCACACGCAAAAACCTTTCTGCCATTGTAAATATTGGAGATAGTACTGTATACCACTTTTACATTTATGGCATTTATACCACTTGACATCTTGAAACATTCTATTCACACTCACACTACCCGCCCCAACTTATTCTCCTCCCATCCCTCCCTCACTCCCCGCATGCCTGCCGCACTCACTCACTTTCCTGTCCTCCCATCCTCCATCACTCGCTCTCCTCCCTTCCCATCATCCCTCACTCTCCCCATCCCTCCCCCTCACTTACTCGCTCTCCTCTCCACCCTCTCTTAGTCTCTCTCCCAGTGTTGCCTCGAACTCCTCCAGCTGCTGGAGGGACACTCGCAGCAGGCAGCTGACATGGCGGATCAGGACTCGTGCTCTGGAGTCATAGTGGCCTGAGGATGCAGACAGGGGGGTTGGCTACTATCAAATGACAATCAAGTGGCTATAATAAGATAAGTAGTAAAACGTATGTGTTTTGATTACTTTCAGAGCAAACTTTGGCCCCCTTTCTTGGTACGCATTAAAAAGTCTGACTTCACTAACAAATGAAAGATCCTTACCATCTTTGAGAGAAAAATATACCAGGTCCTGAGACAGAGAGAGACAAAGAAAAAAAGAGAGAAAAGGAGGAATTAAATTACATCTCCCATCATCATTTCCCACCACATCCGGCTCTGTTGCCCCGACCACACAAATCATTGGCCTCTATTGGTTTCAGTTGAGACTGTTTTTAACTTTGCAGCTCAAAATGATGCTTCGGTGTCCTTTGTCGTCAACCAAAGAAACAAACAGACTATGGGAAATGCAGATTATGATGCAGTGTAATCCACCTGTGTGATGGGCATGGCCCCTGCAGACAGCAGTGGTTCAGCCTGTAGTATGGAGAGGAAGGTGTCGCTGCCTTCAAAACCCAGCCCCGCCAGGAAGGCCCCCATGACGGGCATGACCGACTCATCCAGGCCTAGCCAGCACACCAACCCCTCCAAGTACTGCTCCCGGAAGCACCTGTGTGACATAAAACTGTCTAGTTCACCTCACAAGGACATTCATACAGTACCTCGTTATTGACTCTCCTAATCCACCGTACATTATTGAGTTGATCCAGCACGGGAGGAACACCAACAAAATCTTGCATACAGTGTCATTTATTGTTGAACCTACATAAAGACAGGGGCTACTATTACATGAACAGTTAGTCTTTCAGTGTACCTATTCTCAGGTCTAGGAAAGAGCTGGCCCAAGGAAACCCCACAGAGTCCTGCATAGGCAAAGCGCCCTGGTTCGGTGAGCTGCCTGCCAATAACCACCTCAGAGCTGGGTTCATTCGGCCCACCTTGAGCAGGCTTCTCACCCCCCGGATCTGATGAGACAGATGTACAGATGTTTGAAGAGTATTGTGGTTGATATATATGCTGGTATGATACAATGTTACTCTTAAGTCTCAGCACTAGCCTGTTATGTCTTGTACTAAATATAACACCATGAGTCCATAATATGACAGATTTTTAATTCTGCTCCAGTCAAGAAGAAAATGTTCAAAGTCCACGGAGTACACAACACATTCAAACATGTCTATCCTGAATGTAGGCCTAACCAAATTTACACGTCGTTTATATTGAGAAACTCCGGGCATTTTATGTCTAAATTCACATATTATAGAATAAGTATGTGTTACTGTGCATAGTTGATCAAGCTATTCCTTACAATGTCAGAAATAGAAAATCTTGCGCAGAACCACCAGCTGGACTTCTAGAGCCAGCTGGCAGATAGCTAGCTAGCTATAGAGTAGCTAGCTAACCCTTATTATTCTGCCAATGCAGATCGATTTAAAAGTTGGACAGTACGTGGTGAATTAACCAGCAAAATTAGCAGGTTACCTGGAGTCAATTCTGGACCCTTATTCGTTCTTTCTGCTTCCATGTCTCCAATGTTGCTATTATGCCTGTCACTTTTCGCTTCCATGCATGGTGGCTTGAGGGTTGTTGAACTTCGTTTGGAACTTGTCAACGTCGTCTTGAAACTATTAGGGGCTCATTCAATATCATAACGTTTTGAAACAGCTTTCAACCAAACCTCTCGTCTCTCTAACATTTTTCTTTTGATGACATGGGTTTTTAGTAGTAAAACGCTATATATTGTGCAGCTAAATGTAACCAACTAAATCCATCAGCAGAACAGATAGAAGTAGGGGATCAGATAATAATTACATTCCTTATAAATACGGTGAGAATTAGAGGGTGTGCTTCTGTCTCTCTGTCACTCCAAGGTTTTATAGGGGTGAGAAAAACATAATTAATGTGTTCAAAAGGACAAGGATTTCTCAAATACCCAGCAACATCTGTTTTACTGTCCCAATCAGAATTTATGTTGAAGTTCCTAAAACCTTCACATCAAATTAAAATGATCCAAGCTAGTACCACTTTTGGCCAGTAGATGTGAGTGTTACGTTTAGGCCTACAGTCATTCTAATACACTCATGTTTCCTAACCAATTTTCTCTGGATATGCTGGTTTTCATTACAGTGAATCCCTTGGATTACGCCTTAGCATTGGCTATTGACCTTCATATGGGCTGTCTTGACTGTATTGTATTGGTGGGCTTGGGATGATAGAATGTTGTTATTGCCCATATTAAAATACGGTTTGGCTCATGGGCTGACTGAATTCTCTCTCTCTCTCTCTCTCTCTCTCTCTCTCTCTCTCTCTCTCTCTCTCTCTCTCTCTCTCTCTCTCTCTGTCTGTCTTGTCTCTCTTGATTCAAGTGTCTAGATCTGAATAGAACAGAACAGAGTGAGACTAATTGTCTGACTGAGACTGATTACTCAGGTAATGAATCACAAAGACACCTTCCCTCAAGGACAACAGGATAGGGCAAGCCATAACAAATCTTCACACAAATGTGTATTTATTTTATTTATTTATCCTTTATTTATACAGAGGAAAGCACCTTGAGACCAGGGACTCTTTTTCAAGTGTGCTATATAGGCTATATATATTACATAACATATAGGCTATATACAGTGCCCTGTGTAAGTAACTCAGATCCTTTTTTCTCCAAACTTTCCACTTGTAATCTGGTCCAAGACCTTTTTCCTGACCTCTGCAGGCTTTTTAGGTACTTTTTATCTGTAACCTGACCGTCCTTTTTGAGGATAACTAGTGGTTTGTACCTCATGCCTACCTCCTGGAGAGTATTCCTGATCTGTGGGACAGTTGTTTTGTGTTTTTTCTTAATTATGGTGAGCATTCTTCAGTCATCCACTGTGAAAGTCTTCCTTGGCCTATCAGCCTGTTTGCGATTGCTGAGTTCACCAGTGCATTTGTTTCTTTTTAATTATGTTGCAAACTGTTGATTTTGGCATACCAAAGGTTTTGGATATGTTTCTGAGAGTTCTTTTCAGATTTTTCAGCCTAATAATGGCTTCCTTGACTTTCATTGATGCCTCTTTGGTCCTCATGTTGATACCAATAGCAGTCTCCAAAGACAAATGTAAAGCCAATACTAGACTTTGATAGCTCTCTTATGCCTGCACAAATGATGTGACGGAACACACCTGACTTACCAAAAACACCTGTCAAGCCAATTATCCCATTACTTTTGGGTACCCTAAAATAGGGGGACTGTGCATAAAAAGTGTTGTGATTTCTGAACGGTGAAACCAATATGTACACAAATAAAAGCTGAGAATCTACTTTAACCCCATAGTAATTGTTTGATTTAAAATCTAAACTTTTGGACTGTAGAGCCAAAAGAAGAAAAAATGCTTCACTTCTCATTACTTACGCAGGGCACTGTACTGTATGTGTCAATGATTACGCAATCATGGGGGCAGAGAGCTGTAATAGGCCTGGATCAAGCAGATCAGCCCCATATTTTTTGTCAATTTTAAGTAAGGCATTTAGCACATCACACAGAAATTCGCTCATAGTTGACTGATCTCCCATTGAGTCAACTGGATCAGGGTCAGCCAAACCACAATTTTTCTCTCTCAAAATTAACAAAAAAAACACAATAATGCCATTGCCAGAAAGTCCTCTTTAAAATAAAATAAAAAAGCCTGCAGAGATAAAAATGCGTCACTTACTGTATCTATTTTTTTCAGTAATGAGGCCCAAGTCAAACAAAACTTGCTTAGGAAGGGAGGAAGAAGAATTTACATGCTTAAGAATGTTAACTGTTTTCCAATATTTAGTAGGATCACCAGCAGTATCTGAGATAGCACTTAGAAAGTGGCTTGATTTAGCTTCCTTAATTGAGGAAGTGCATCTATTTCTTAGTCGTCTGAAAATCAGCTAGTGGGTCAGTTTTTCTGGCCTTGCCCCAGGCAAATGGGTTGAGATGCAGTGGGGTCAGAGTCAAGGGAAGCTGTATTAAACAGGGTCAGGCTATTTTGTTCTGTTCCCATACAATAAACATACAGACATGGATGGGCACCACACCGTTAGACAAGGTCATAGGTAGAATGCTATTGATGGTGAGTCCCACACGCATGCACCCACGCACGCACACTCTCTTTGTCTCTCTCTCTCTCTCTCTCTCCACCCCCACCCCCACCCCCACCCCCCTACATCTCACCAGTTCCTGCCTGGCACCGTTCTGCGGTTCCAGCACATCTTACAGTACATCTATATAATGACAGGACAAGAGTCTATGGAAACACAGGAAATAGTGTGTGGGTGGATTAAGCGTTAGGCCTTCAAGTGGTGAATTTGTTAGTACAACCTGGGGTATTTTATCAAAATAATATCCTGCCATGTCAAAGAGGAATCTCCCAGTCTCTCTCGACTAAGCATCCTGTTTATACAGTGCAATTGCGCTCCACTCTTGAGCCTTTCTTGTATCGTACACAGAATGATAATAAGTAGTGTTCAGATTTTTTCCCTGACCATGAAAGGAAAAGAAAAGAAAATGCTTGTTGAATAGAAGTCAAATGAAGCGGCTGTTGCCATGAAAAATAATAAAAGGCTGCTTTGAAAGAAATTTAAATTGGCCATGACATGATGACATAAAATGGTTTGGCTGGTACCTTTTGTGATGACTGAAAACTGTGTCTGGGAGAGATGTTGTTTTGTTTACTTGGTGGGTAAGAAGAAAAACAAAAGGTGATTACAAGTGATTATTTGTATGTATCGAAGCCCTTTAGTGACCATAGTATTAATTCTTATAGCCACTGTCTGTGCTATTTCCAGTCATTTCAAATTATTAATAATCTTGATTTAGATTCATATGACTTAGATACCTTAGTGTCTTACTCTACAATAACCAAAACTTATCTTTTTATGTTTTTGATGTCATAGGAGATAATATATCTTCAAAACATACTAAAAAAAGCTAAGCTTTCTCATGGACTGTCATTCCTACCACACTACAGATACATCATACAATTGTGCTATACAAAGTGCTATTTACCTGTGAAAATGTCATGGGATGCAAGTTCTCCATTGTTAAAATGTTCACTGGTGACCCACACTTTATTGCTATGCACAAATTGCAGAGTGTGGCTTTTGTAATGACTGTAGTACGCAGGCAGAGGACTCAAACGCACAACTCAAAAATCCTGAATCAAAAGAATAGTCTTTACTTTCCAAAATCAGGGTTTGGTACACAGGTATTCAGTCAAAGGGCTGAATAATCCGAGATGGCAACAGGCAGTCAGGGAAATAGCGGAGATCAAAAACCGGGAAAACAAATAACACAAGGATAAAACGCTGGTACATTTGGCACAAAGGACAAAGACAAACTGGCACAGAGACAGGGAAACACACAGATTAAATACACAGGAGAGGGAAGGATGATGAGGGACAGGTGACACCAAGGGAAGTTCCAGGGCAGGGTAGACATCTCACAGGTGGGAAACACACAAGGGGCAGGAAGTAAAGTGTCTGAAACGAGAGACAAGGTGAGAAAAACAAAATAAAACAGGAAACAATAAATGAATAACATGAAACAAAGACTAAGGAACAGGGCGAGACATATATATAGTGTTTTTATTTTTTATTTTATAGGCTTTAGAATTTATATTCCTTCACATACAACCTACTGTTCTTACCTCTTGGTTTGTGCAGGAGGGAGCAGACAAACCCTTTCACCTAGAAACCCCCTCCTGAATCTTATCAATCCCCCGAGGGTAAAACACCCATTTCCCATTGTGCATGAGCTACAGTATGTCACATTCCCTACCTTACTTTGTGTGCTCAGCCCAAGGACGGATTACTCATTCACCACAGACAGGTAGACAGCATAGCAGTGCTCATGGCAGACAAGTTGAAACACAACCCCCTTGTACTGCATCATTGACAGACAATGCTATGCCTCTTTTTGCCTTCCTGTCATTTCACCTTGACAAGAGGAAGATCAAGTGAAAAAATATTGTAGCTTCACCAAAAGACCCCAGAGCACTGCAGAGGGGAGAAAGGGGTAGGAGAAAAAAGTGGAATGAGTGGAGCTGGAGGTGAGTGTGTTTACAGACAGGATGTGCAAGGTATACTGACTGTCATCTCCCTGTCATTAAGAAGTAGTAGGCTGCTCATCCCAGGTGGTTATGAGATATGAGTACAAGTTTACACTGATAGCTGGCTGTAGAGTCACAGGGACGAGCACACACCGGCACACACTCTGTCTCTCTCTCTCTCTCTCTCTCTCTCACACACACACACACACACACACACACACACACACACACACACACACACACCTCTTATCCCCTACTCTCTCTCTCTCTCTCTCTCTCTCTCTCTCTCTCTCTCTCTCTCTCTCTCTCTCTCTCTCTCTCTCTCTCTCTCTCTCTCTCTCTCTCACACACACACACACACACACACACACACACACACACACACACACATACATACATTTACAAAAGTAGCTTTTGTTAGGTGATTGAAGCTAATAGAAACCGAGATGAGCTGTAATTGTAAGTACATCCGTCATGGAATCTGTTAAGCCAGGTTCAGAGAGGTAGAAGGAGGACTTGGCAACCTTTCAAAGGTATCATAATGTAAACCCACCCACCCTTCCTTGCATACACTCGCTCTACATAAATAAAGAAACAAAACAAGACTGTACACAAACATAATATTTATACAGTTTATGACCCAAGCTCAAGCTCAAGTACACACCGGTGTGTGCATACAGTGGTTATACATATCATAAAAATGTTTGTGGGTGTGTGTGTGTGTGTGTGTGTGTGTGTGTGTGTGTGTGTGTGTGTGTGTGTGTGTGTGTACTGTACACATGAGTGTTACTAAGGTTTGAAGGCAGCTGTAACACCAAAGGGAGTGTATGTGAATGAGCCCTAAGGGTCATGATATCACGAAGGGAGGAAAGAATGGAGAATGCAGCTGCAAATGACCGAGGCCAAAACATGCTGAGAAAGAGTGAACAGGAACACCAGACGTATAGGAGAGAAAGGGTCTGAAAAAGTAAGAATAAAGAGAACTGAGAGGGAGAAGATACTGTCCAAGAGAAGAGAAGTGATAGAGCGGGAGACGAGGAGAAGAGACAGTGAGAGTGGCCCTGGAACCTCTGTGGAATCCTTGCAATGTGAACACTGATATAAACACTCTTCTACACAGAGCTAGTGTGCGTGTGTGTGTGTGTGTGTGTGTGTGTGTGTGTGTGTGTGTGTGTGTGTGTGTATGTGTGTTACATTTGGTGTACCATCTTTCCTCTTGTATAACAGGAGTCAGAGCTTGAAGTTCTCTGACATTGATGACTCATTCCAATTACCTTTATCCATGGCTACAGAATAACTGGGCTGTAGTATTCTACATTTTTAGTTTTTTTCTCCAAGTTCAAGGTATTGGATGGAAGTTCAATTAATTGTGCAAGAGAAAGGCTTAGATTTAGGAATGACTTCTTAAATGTTACTAATAAAAGATCAGTGCTGAGTTTACATTCTCAGATTATTTATTTGTTTAGTGGTCTTGAAGAGGTCTGGCTAATGTCAAAAGGCGAAAAAGCCATTTGTAAATAGGGTTGTGTGGGAGTCGCTAAATAGTCTTCATAGCTCTTGAATTTGGCATTCAGATCCATTTCAATATAAGTTGTGACACTTTTTTCCAATCAGTTTTTTTTTTTTTTTTTTTTTACTAATGAGCCTGAAAGATTAACCAATTCAACCCTTATTGTAAAGATAACCATAGTACTATTCCTTGACACAATAATGCCATTGTCAGAAAGTCCTCTTTAGTGAAACCAACACAGCTTTACTGAGAGACCTTCCATGAGCCGATCTTGGCACTATGGGGGACTGTAATATTTCACTATGGAAACTTGCAAAGTCACATAGTGGGTGTTGGCCCCTCAAATTGAGGAAAGACTCAATGCAGAATGTGGCAAAACAGATGTTTCAACTTTCTAAATGAATCTAGCTATCATTCATGTACACAAAGACAGTGCACAGACTTGCGTATGTTTCCCCCTCCCCAAAAACCTAGTTCAGAATATCTTGTACTGCACAGTGTGAGTTTGGTGTAACCTGTCATATTTGTTGAGAAAATCTTAAGATGGATTCCCTTTGAGCACTATGCAGTTTGGCCCTGGCTTTCAAAGCATGGTGGGATATCCTGCACTTGGTCAGCCATAACAGTCAAAATTGTACTGTGTTACTAAAACTACACATTTAAATTAATCTCAGTGTGCTATTCGTCTTTGGTTGGAATTCTTCTATGTTACCTTTGGGAGCAGACAAAACTGTAAGCTGTAAAAAACAATCGCAAACAAACCTGGCAAGAACGCAGGCAGGATGAGAAATACACAGGATGCAGACAATATGAGGAGCAGGAAGATACCATGACGCAGGAACTGTGGGGTCGGTGCTGGTCAGGAAGACAGTGGGCATATGGATAATTAAGAACATAAACACACCTCGTGTGATGGGAAAACCCCTCTGACTTCTCCCCCTCAGTATTTTTAGTTTACTTTAATGGCTTTTATGTCTGTCTGGTGTCAAAATACAAAGTGCATGAATCAAAGAGTGTAAATTAATATGTTGTCTACATTTACTCGCAATCAGTTCACTCTCTTCTCACCTTTTATACTTTTTTTCACTGACATCTCCCTCTTTCTTCTCTCTATCTTGCTCCATCAGACCTACGTTCAATCTCTCCTTTCCTTCATCACCTCTTTTCCTGATCTTTGCACAGCAGTTTTGGTTGCCTGGAGGAAGCCTGGAGACAGTCAACACTCTACCTCTTAATTCTCACAACTCTACAAAACATGGCACGCTATAAACCTCAAATTCCTAAAACTTGCCAAAAAGTGTGGGAAAAAACCTGGCAAGGGGTGGGGGAGAGAACCACTGAAATGGGTTTTCCATATAGGTGCCAAATCCGCTGAAGCCAAACTTTTAATGGTAAATAACAGCAAGAGCACTAATATGTGCCAGTGTCAAGAATCTGTATAAAACCCTACTCCCAATGCAGCTCAATTGTTTGAACCTCAAGTTCCTGGATCAACAAAATAGATCCCTCCTCTTCCATAACTTTCCTGTTTCTCCATGTTTCCATGTTGTCACACCATGTTTGACATTTGGCGATGAAGACGTCATATAGGAGTATACCATCTCTCCACGTCCCTTACTTTCACCTCTCTTACGCCCTTAGCCTAATTGCCTTGGCCACTGCCAAAATGGTCAACTCTATTCCCTTATTCCAGCTTTGCCCCAATCCCTTCAATGGAACTGAAATAGAGAGGAGCATGTATCTTGAAGGAGGTTTACTATCGTTCCACAGGGATTGCTTTGTGGGGCCTACAGTGTATGCAAGTAAGTAATAACAGACCACCACTTTGGTTGCATAATCTAACAAACTGATTGAGAGAGACGATAGAAATGTATTGACATGAACTGGTGTGGAATTGAAAATATTCCCCATTTCCTTTCAGTTACCCATGGGGTTCAATGTAAAACATGAAGGGGATTGCATACAGTAAATCCATTCACATGATCTATCACTCAAAGACACACACACACACACACACACACACACACACACACACACACACACACACACACACACACACACACACACACACACACACACACACACACACACACACACACACACACACACACACACACACACACACACACACACACACACACACACACACACACACACACACACACACACACACATACCAGTCCAAAGTTATTCCAGGTGGGCATTAAACTGATATACTGCCTGGACGGGCAGTTCAAACAGCAGGACTGGACAGTTTAAACAGCAGGACTCCCATCTGTCGTCATCTTAACAATGTACAGTGTCAGTGACCGAGTTAGAAGGCCAGTTGCATGTTTGGGCAAGTTAAGTCTGTGGGGAAGAGGATACAAATATAAAACAGCCACTCAATACAAGAGAAATTAAACGTTCTGTGTCCATTGTGAAGTGGAAAGTAAACTAACCACTTCAGACAAAGTGTTGAAAGAATATGACTCGACCATGGAAGTGAATGTAGGGTCAAGTTACTTTCCCTATTGTTTTATCAAATCTTTTATGAATTGAATATACTGAAAGAAGGGCGTCTCCGCACACTCAGGATCAATGCATAAATGGAATATAAATAACCTGATCATATTACATGTGTGTTTTTGGTTGGCTACTCGTTCATGTTGTCATAGTGTTTAGATACTAGGTGTGTGTGTGTGTGTGTGTGTGTGTGTGTGTGTGTGTGTGTGTGTGTGTGTGTGTGTGTGTGTAGAGGTATTGTTAATATCTCACTGAAAGAATACAAATATGTGGACAAAGCGATGTGTCACAGAGGTTTCCAGTCAGCTGACCTTTGTTCCTTATCTGATTCAAACCTTCATGCTCCACCCTATCCCTCTCTCCTTGCCCCCCCCAACCAACTCCCCTAATCCACCCCACCCTGTCAAACTGTCAACATACTGTATTTCTATATTTAGATAATACATGTCTTGCAAACACAACAGCACAAAATAAAGCACAAAATAAATTGACTTGATAGTATCAGACTAGGAGAACAAACAAGTGGAGATGCTGAAAGTAGTTGTGGTCCTCTGTGGTCAGACATAGCTAGGCCTAGTTTCAATAATTACAAGAGATGGAAGAGGTTTTTTAATACGATAAGTGTTCAGATAATTATACTTATAATAGTTAAATTGAAAGCTGAACGTTCAACTTATTTAAAAAATATTTCGATTATTCCACCCCGCCTTTTTGCATTATCAAATAGCCTACTTCCAATCCAACGGGCGAAAGTCCAAAAAGATGACGCTTGACCAGAGCCTTTGCTATTCCGAGTCGCTTGAAAGACGGGAAAGAACGAAGGGAGTGAACACAAGAAGGGGAGGGAGGGAGAGAAGGAGAGGGGTAGGGAGGAGACGCTCGCGGACTGCAAGTAGACTGCATGTGCGCACACTGTAGCTCATTCTTACCTTGCGCGCACAAACTGACGGATAAAACACCAGACACCATTGATCTTTGAGACCCTAAAATAGGATATTATCTTTCCGAAAAACAACAACAAAGTGGACAGCTTGGGTGAATGGAAAGTTTTGCCAATCATTAATTGGTTAAATGCTGGTCAAAAAGTAGCCTAATGCACGGTTTATTCACACTTGGAACGAGGGTCCGGGCAATGGACACATTATTAGAGGAACCCGAATCCTGATATTATAATTCGTGATATAATTGATTACAATTTATCCCCCGCAATGGAGAGGCGGATTTTGTTGACTTGGATCCTGGTTGGTGTGTTCCTGCGGCCGTCCAGTGGTCAAAACGTACCTGAAGCAGGTGAGCGTTGCAGGGGATGGTCTGGTGAAGTGGAGTGTAGTGGGTTATGAGGGACTACATTTTGAGTAGGAGAGTTATCTCTAAAATGGCGTTATTAATTTCACATTTCATGAAATTCACAACTATAAATCATGAAAAATAACAGTGTATCCTGGAAGTTTACACCAATTTGATACTGTAGTACTGCTAGATGAAATATCCATTGCCTGCTCATTACATTTATTGACAAATAGAACATTATGACAGTTATAGATTTATTTGCCATTATAAATCATTATAGATGTTGTAAATGAATGGATTTACTCTACTATAACCCTATAATAAGTGATGTAACCTTGTGAGTGGCTGATACACACCTATGTACTGTATGTGTGCATGTGGTAGAACTCATAACCACATTGCTGAAAAGTTAAACTTGGTGGTGACTCAACTCCAACTCCGTCAGTGTGAGTTTAACTGTGTGACTTAGTTTTGGTATATAGTGTCGAAAGCAGAAGGAGTCTCATACCCATGGGGTTCGACTAACAGCTTAGCCTAATTAGTTCTACGCTTCATAAACAGAGACATGTTTTTAATGCCTTATATAACTATGCCTAGAGAAGCTGGGTTGATCTGTTGTCTGTTTAGGGCCTAGAGGAACTGTGAAGCAGATTTTCAAACTGTTCTGGCCTGTTTGGATTTAATCATCTGCCAAACACCAGAGAGAGTGTGTGTGTGTGTGTGTGTGTGTGTGTGCGTGTGTGCGTGTGCGCGTGTGCGTGTGTGTATGTACGTGTGTGGCAGGTCATAAAAACTGTTCCTCCTCTCCCATGCCCACAAAGGCTCTTGTGGTTTTATGACTTATATTCAATGTCTCAGCAAACACATTATTCACTTGTTCAGAGTGTACCAAACACTGCAATAAAGATAATACAGGACTGCTGTACAAGTTAGGACCCAGATATTTGGTATATGATAAACAGACAGATAAATAGAGAGACAGAGACTTGGACTTAAACCAAGAGGCCATATATGCAGTATAACCGCAGCCCCTCCCACCTAGGGAGCTGGTGGGCAAAGTCCAAACAAGAAGACAGATGGAGGGAATTATTTAGGAGGCGAGAGAGGGAAAGCAGGAGTGTGTGTGCGTGTGTATGTGCGTGTGTGTGTGTCTGTGTGTCCACCTCAATACACACTAATCTTTCAACACAATACCCTTGTCTTTGTCTTTTTTTCTTTATTTTGTTAACACTATACCCTTATCAATACAACATCAGCTCAAGCGTCAACGTGTTAAGAAAAGCTCTGTGAAGGGCCCAAAGAAAACAATGAATTTGCAAAGCACACGAGTCTAGACTACACACATGCACAGATAATCACAGCCCTCTGTGTAGTTTCACCAATATTGTCTTAGTGGACACAATGTCCTGGAATTGGTCCAAGATCATCGCTCTCTCTCTCTCTCCCTCTCTCTCTCTCTCCCTCCCTCTCTCTCTCCCTCTCTTATGGTAGGGACTCAATAAAGCATGTCAAATTCTTTCTTTCTTTCTCTTACTCTCTCTCTTCTAATTCCCCCCCCCCCCCCATCTCCTTTCTCTCTCTCTCTCTCTCTCTCTCTCTCTCTCTCATACTCTTTCATTCCCCTTTTCCTCTCTGTTCCCATCTGCCCATCTACCTCCAGTGATGCAAGCTCAAGTCGACCTCCAGTTGTGTATATGGCGGAGTACATTCCTCCTCTTCTCTCAAATGGAACTGCCAATACACCTCCTACTCCTTTCCCTTTCTCTTACCCCACCTCCAAACTCCTTATACCACCAATACCCAGTAGCTCCTACTGTTCTCTCAATCTCCCCCCCCCCCAGCTAATTTCCTCACTGCTTCTGTTACGAAATAGGGAAAATTGGCAAAAAAACATGATTGTTTAGCCTTATATTGAAATGTTTTGACAGCATCTTTCACAGAGCCGCCCTATCTTAGCTCCTTCATCCCTATTTAAAGTGTCTGTTGTTTGTTTTGATCTGGTCTTTATCACTGTCATAACTTAACTCAACCCCCCTTCCCCTACAGTATTTTGGTCCCTCCCACTTTCAGACTTGAGGTATTTGCTATAAACGTTTTAATGACTGTGTGACAGTGTTGTTCCAAGGAGGTGGATCATGAGGGAGGGATATCCTCTGTGTGTGTGTGTGTGTGTGTGTGTGTGTGTGTGTGTGTGTGTGTGTGTGTTGAGCAGGGAGGAGACCTCTGGAAAAAGTTGAGGGAGGGAGAAGGAATTAGAGAGAGGCAGAGAAAAAGAAAGAAAGGAGAGAGTTGAAAAAGTACTTGTTCAATGGGTTGTTCCCACAGATGCTCCCACACAGTCTTGAGTTCTGGGGTTTTACTTACTCTAGGGTTTTAGTGTGTGGCTTTCAGGAATAATGATTTTGCCACTTTTCTTTGGGATGTTAACTAGACCACATTATTTCCCTTTCATCCACATAATTGTACCCTCTGTGAGGTGCTAGAATATCACACAAACTTACTCTAAGCACTGCATAAGTTTGTGTTCAGAACTGAAAGCCTACATTTAGGGTTGGTTTCCCAGGCATAGATTTCACCCACTAAAAAGCACTTTCATTGGAGATGCTCTATTTAACATGGTCCTGACTTGAGAAAGCTGGTCACACCATAACTTCTGTTCACACATAACTTCTGTTCACTCTTTCGTTCTCCTACCTCAAAACTGACAACACTCTCTCTCTCTCCCTCCTCTCAGTGCTGAACTGCTGCGAGGGTGACGTCCTCTTCCTATTGGACTCCTCTGGCAGCGTCTCCTCATATGAGTACACCCGCATGTTGAGCTTCCTGTCCGACCTCCTTCTCCCCTTCTCATTGGGCAAGGACCAAGTGCAGGTGGGGCTACTGCAGGTAGGCACTCAACCCCACCTTGAGTTCGGCTTCGACACCCACCATACCCAAACTGGCCTCCAGGGGGCCCTCAAGAGCACCAAGCCTCTGAGAGGCGACACTAACACAGAAGAAGCCCTCAGGATGGCCAAAGACTGGGTGATGAGGCCTGGAGGGGTAGGAGGGGCTAGGGCAGGGCTACCCAGGGTTCTAGTGTGGTTGACAGATGGGGTAAAGCCAGGTGATGTAATTGGACCAATGGAGGAGCTGCGAGAGGAGGGCGTGGCTGTGTTGGTGGTGTCTACAGGCCACGGGAACTACCAGGTGCTGAGGCAAGTGGTGACCCCACCTATAGAGGAGCACCTGTACTTCGTGGACATCGATGATATGAGTATCATCACAGAAGATCTAAGGGATGCCATCATTGGTGAGTGTGTGTGTGTGTGTGTGCGTGTGTGTGTGTGTGTGTCTGTGTGTGTGTCTGTGTGTGTGCGTGTGCATGTGTTTTTGACACGGTGTGTGTAATGGGTTGTGTATTGACCATGTATCTAGTAGGTGAAGGGGAAGGAGCTGAAAGAAGGGAGGAAAAAATAGCTGATAGCAGGAGAGAAGAGGAAGAGTTTGATGTTATATTCATAACAACCAGGAGAATACTTAACAGGATATACAATCAGATAGAGATTTTTTAATATTATTTAATATTACTATTTAGCTATTCCAGGTTTCTCAATTAAATCATATCCTACAATTGAAATGGTCCCATCATTTCATCTCTTCTCATCTCTCCTCAAGACTGGGTTGTACCGTTGCACACCTCTGTGCTTCCACCATAATCACACACACTCCTAGAAACAGTAAGACAGATGGAGGCAGAGACAACGTGTGAGACTCTGTAATGAGAGAGGGGGGCTATTAATACAGAAATTATTCAACACCCCCACTGTGCCCACCTACGTTGCCAGACATAGATATACATGTATAAATATAGACTAGAGGGTATTTCTCTGGTCAGATAGGGTAACAGCTATAATGCACATATGGACCCTTCAGTAAACATATATAGCTATAATACATGATGCACAGTGCAAACACAGGCTATTTATGACATAGGAGAACCCTTATTCTACTTGTGAGTGCCGGAGGCTCCTATCCACTGACACTGAAAACCTCTCTTGGGTTGGTGTCAGTATGTGTTCCACCCGCATCCTCTGACTGGACTGTCTATTTCAAGGGGTTTTATTGCATAGGTTGTGAATGCACTGGAGTCCCCTGTCTGTCTGTCTGTCTGTCTGTCTGTCTGTCTGTCTGTCTGTCTCTCTGTCTGATTCCTCTCTCTCTCCCTCCTTCACCTCCTTCACGTCCTTCTCCTCCCTCTCTTCGCTGTCTTGTTCCAAAAGACAGGACATATAAATATGTATATTGTTAATTAATTAATATGTATATAGTTAATTTTGACAGTGTTTCTTCGACCCACTGGTCTTCATAAAGTCTCTCTCTGTCTCTCTCCCATCAGAGATCATCCGGGCAGAGCGGCTCCTAGTGCGAGACGTTTCCACTGACAGCGCCGTGCTGCAGTGGCGACCAGTTCTGGCTGGTTTGACTGGTTACTATGAGATCCGGTTTGGGCCAGCTCCTACAGGAGGAACAGTCGGAGGAGATGGTGGTACTGGTACCAGTCCCAGTACCAGTGGTGGTCAGTACCAGAGACTGACCCGTCCAGGGGACTCTAGCACTGCCATGCTGACGGGTCTGAGGCCAGATACCACCTACACAGCTACACTGACTCCAGAGTCCAACCTACAGGTGATCAACCCTCTGTCTGTCACCTTCACCACCAAACCAGGTAAGAGGACATTTCACACTCATGTTTTAGTTTTTTAGCAGAAGTGTTAGTATTCGTTATCCGAAGGGATGTATTATAAGTGCACTCATGGGTGTACATTCCATAACTTATTATAACTTATATCTCAAATCTTTAAAGGTACATAGTGTAACATTTTAGCTTTAAAAATCTTTAAATGCCCATGTTAAATTGGTTGCAAAAAGAGGAGATTCGTTGGGAGAAATCAAACATGGTGTTTTGGTCTCTAAAATCACATTATGGTGTCGAGGTCAAGAATTGGCCTTTACGTAGCATTTTTAAGTTTTGATTGTTAAGAAGGATATTCACATATGGACTTACCGTTATCTGCTCATTACTCATTTGAAATAATCTTATCTCTAGTTCTCCACCTCATTAATGGTTTGTCCCTATGTATTCAGTGGTGTTGAGCCCGACGGTTGTGACCATCTCTGAGTCGCGGGTAAACAGTGTGAAGGTGAGCTGGGGGCCTCTACAGCCTGAGTCTGTGCAGAGCTACAAGGTGGAATACTCAGCCCTGCCGGGGGGTAAACTCCACATCGTCAACATGGGCCGAGGGCAGAACTCCACAGTGCTGACCAACCTTCAGCCCAACACTCAGTACCTGGTCACCGTGAGTGCACAGCACTCCTCCGGCCAGGAGAGGGCCATGTCTGTCAGGATGTGCACTCAGGAGGGTAAGATAGGCCTTAAGATAAAGAAAACTTGATAATTGAAGCTATTATAGATTATTAAAAATACCCTCAAAGGTTTTATTGAGAAGTGATCGGGAAATAGTAGCATAAGGTTACCTGTGTGGTATGAATCTCTCTTTCTGCTCAGATCAGTCTGAGAAGATGTTTGTAAGCAAAGTGGCAAAGCAGTTTGCTGCTGAAACCACAAACCATACTACAATTTTGCTCGAAAACTAAAACTATCTAAACTGTCTCTGGTTACTTTTATTAAAGCGAATCACCATGTTTTCTATGTTGTTTATGCCGAGTGGAGGGGCAACCAATTTGCTGTATAACCGAAAGCGGATTGCAGGTTTAAAAGGGAACAACTGCAAATTGAGAATACATTTGTGCTCCTCTTTCCTTGCTTGGCAGAGAGCTCAGAAAAGGTAAAATTGTGAACCCGCGACCCAATAGTAGGATATTATGTGCAGTGAGGGAGGGGGGTGTAACCATGTGACATTGCTCTTGTTTTCGCTCTAGATCCGCTCTCCCTGAATGAGAGAGGTGTGCACTTTGACAACAGTCCTCAACTGAGTCAGAGAGGTTAAGGCACATTGATACATTTCCCGAATTTGCAGTTGTTCCTCTTTAAAATGGCTTCCTCATCAGAGCTCCAGAGCACAATGACATACATTATCCTCTATGCACCCTTTGTTGTTTTCTCTCTTTCTCTCTCTCTCGCGCTCTCTCTGTCTCTCTCATTCTCTTATACGCTCTCATTCCCCTTACCCCATTACCTTTTTCTGCCCATCCACCTCCAGTGATGCCAGCTCTTGCAGACCTCCAGTTGACCACAGTCGGCAGTGACTCTGTGCAGGTGGACTGGAAAGGCAGAGTGGAGGGTCTGAAGGGCTACTGGCTCACCTGGGAGGGAGAAGACCACCACCGCGGCCGTGTGGCGGCCACCGCCCAACGCTCCTCCCTCTACCTGCCCCCTGACTCCCTGAACACGCAGCTCACAAACCTTCCACCAGCCACCCGCGTGTGTGTGTCACCCATCTACAAGACAGCGCGTGGAGAAGGCCTCTGCTGTACTGCGCAGTTTCACTCAGGTGAGAGGAAGATGAGAAGAGAGTGAAAGCCATTTCAAATTAAGAGTTGGTGTATTTTCCCCCACTAGATTGTAGTCTGATCTGAAAATAACCGAAACTTAATGTTGTTATGTCTACCATCTAACTACTGGGGTTGCCATAGACTCCATGGTGTGATACTGTATAATATCATATTATGGTGTGCCACATGGTATAGGTCTTGTGCTTTTCAAAACGTGTCTCTCTCCTTCTGTCTTCCAGACGCATTGGCTTATGGCCTCAGATCATAGTTTGACTGAGTTCAACGGGCACGATGCCCAGGATTGAAGGAAGAAAAGGGATAGAAGAGGAGCCTGTCATCTTGACTTGCAGCCCTCTCTCAGTTCATACTCTCTATTCTGGACATCATCCACAAGACATAAATACTTTGCCTTATAGAGTGATTGTGGCTGTTGGGTGTTGCTGCAAAACAAACACCCCAAACTGCGAGTTACCATCACCTGGATTTTCACATTCACTTATTTTGTATTTCCTCTAACCTGTAATCACACTGTAAAAATGTGCCCTTGTTTGTTTGAGATATAGGCCAAGTAGCAGCCCGGTAATTCTGCTTAGCAGTATTCATATTTAGTATTCATACTGTAGATAAGGCCAGGAGTTTTTCTTGGTCAAGGGGATCAGAAAAAAGTCATGGTTGTAATGGCAAAAATAATGTCTCAAATGTTTGCTCATTTTTCCAATGCATGGAGAGCATCTGTGTTTGCATAGTACTTTATACATATTTTCCGTTTCACTCTCCACAAATATTTTGGAACATTTAATATGTGTGCAAACTCAGCTTAGACTGTTCTTGAAAGGCGAGTGAATCCTTAATAACAGAGAGGATTTCAGTGGTCTCCTTTGAACCTTGAAAAATTACAAACAGATCCTCTACACGCCTCGCCTGATAAAACTAGAGACATATGTTTCATGTTTACAGAGAGATGCACAGCTGTTTTTCCAATAAAGAATAGTCTGGTGTATTTCTGAAATGGTTTTGACTCATCTATACATTTACTGATGGTTTCATATTGAATAAGGATATATAGGTCTGATAAAAGTAACAAAGTCTCTGATAACATTGTCTCTGCTGCCCCTCTGTGGACATTAGATGATGTACTTTATAGGGCTCAAAAACAAAAGTATAGGTTTGTAGATACTGAAATCACATTTGTAGTCATCAGTCAGATATAACACTATCATGCTTATAATGAGGATTTTCTTCTAAGATAATTGTCATGAACAAAGAAAAAGTGAGGATGAAATCACATTTTGCCATACACTGCAATATGTGTGCTACAAATATTATATAGTCAATTTCAATGATCCTACTTTGAAAGTGTGATTTAGATCTGGATGATATGTATGTATGATGTTTGAAGTTAGCTGTTATCCTTACTCAATAATTGTCATGAAATCTGTATAATGTGGGTCTGAGTTCAAGACCAGTTGCATGGTAGAAAAATACAAACTTAAAGGCAAAGCAAGTGCGCTAACACAACTTCAATGGTATTGTTTTCTTTATTATTTTTACTTGTAAGAGTGCTGGTGCAGGAATGTGCACCAACACATTATTTTCTTTTTTCTTTTTTTCTTGAAAGACTGCTTTTGGCAAGGTTTCTTACTGACTGGAGTAAATATCCATGGCTAAAATCCAGTTCACTTTTTAGGGAGGGCCAGCACAAAACAAAAAGAGTGCACAGTGAAGGAATGAGCATCAATACATATTTGTTTCTTCTCATTGTTTTCTCCTTGTAAGAGTGCTTGTGGCAAGTTGGCAAGCTAACGTGTCTTCCTTTACCAGGTAGTAAGTAGACTGGCTTATGGACTGGAGTAGATATAAAACCCAGTTAGCTTGCTAGGGAGGGCCAGCACAAAAACCCTTGCTTTCATGGTGGTACTGATAGATGGTTGTCTAAATAGTACTGGCACACATTGGAAAAAATAATGGAAAATAAATGTTATCACAAATAATTCAAATTTAAGGGGGGAAAAAAATCCAATCGAATAATAGTCAACACTAACCCTAACCCTGGGATAAGATTCTCTCAAAGCAATGCCTTAATCCTATCACGTTGGAACACTAGACCATACCCACATCCCTGTATTCTCTGTTCAAATAATACAAAAAAATGTTCGCTCACTAACTGCCAAAGAATTCCGTAACACTCACCACCTAGAGTTCCAAGTGTTTTATGTGGAATTTACCTAGCAACAAGAGATAATGGGGTAGTCTTACCTCCTCCAGCATGGCCCTAAGGGTCTTCAGCTCCTCCCAGATCGCCTCGTTCTCCCTCCCTCTCTCCCCCTGAATCTTCCTCACGTTCTTCCACACGTTCTCCTGCTTCTTGAGCGCCACAGTCATCTGGTTCAGGGTATTGTTAAAGTCTTTCCTCCAGGTGGACAACTGATCCAGACCCATGACGAAGGCCCTCTCCATCTTCTCCAGGCCCTGCCGTATATCTCTGTCAAAGCTGTTCTCAGGGATCAGCTCAACCTCTACCAGCTTCCTCTGGATCTTCTCCTGAAGGGCAGGGGCAGGGAGGAGGAGGGACATACAGTTTTGACTCACTATTGACCTCTTTCAAAGAAAAAATTATGCGATCAATGATTGATCATTGAGTGGAACTTACACGACGACGCTGGCGAGCTGTGGAGTTCACTTTCGCCCCATTTTCTACCTGTATAAGAAGCCATAATGAGCAAAAACATCATTGCGCATCACTAGGGCCAGGAGTTTTTCTTGACCATATCACCTGAGCAGAAAAAAATCCAGGCTCCACTTTTAACTGTTAGGAGACAAGAGGCCTTTTCTATGCTTTTCATGTCAATTTCCTGGACAAGGCCACTTAATAATAATTCTTGACAACATCTTACTTCTCAGAGTTTAGATAAAAACAGACACTCACTTGAGGGTGAACCTTTCCCGGTTCACAGTCACTCCTCATCTCCTCTGCTCAGATTCCTGAAAAGTGTTTGATTCAAAAAAGCATTTAGAATTACATGAAGCAAAGGTAATATCTTACTACCAAGTAACAGGTATGTGAGAATCCATAGAGAAAAATACCCATGAAATAACAATAGGCCATGAAATAACTTCAAGAGGTTAAGTTTGAGGTGAATTCAAACCCGATTTGCAGAACAAAGTGACTCCCTCAGAATTTCAGCATTACACACCCTCTATGACAACACAGTTATTGTGATGCAAAGATTACCATTGGCAACCAGACACCTGACACAAGTTTGCTACCATAGAAAATGACTGCCTGGTGATAATAATGTTACTAGTAAGTACTTAGTAGCACCTGTGAGGTGATTAAAATAGCCGATTAAAATAGGGAAAAAAGTAATAATATTATATCTATTACACTATAATCTATTTTCTGTGCTGTACTACAACAATCTAACCACAATCTACAACAACTCCTCAACTCCAACTCTTAATATCATTGACAATTGTGGTCCACTCTTGTTGCATTTGTTTGTTTATTATTGTTTTCTTGGCGCTGTCATGGCGACAGGTGCTGTGGATATTGCTGACACTTGTTTGTAGCCTACTAATCCAGAAAAGTAGTTCCCTCACAGGAAAAATAAAGTTATTGTATTTTATAGTTATTGTATTGTATTGTAATATAATCTGAATTGCATCCAGAGCCCTATGAATTTGAGAGCGGTCACATTTCCATGTGTGTGGTAAGCTTTTTGGCTGAAAAACAAATTCATATCTGAAATGCAGCTCTTAGGGTCTGTTCCATGATCAGAATGAAGAATTCAGTTCTCATGAAAAGTTACTCACCATCCTTGCAGATTCAGAATAGCGTCCAGTTCTCAGAGGTGGCTAGAGTAACCTTAATTTGAATGCATTTCATAATGGAATTTGTCATTTGGAACACACTGATGTCACACACCCTCATTGTGACACCGTTGTACATGAACAGGGGTCAACTCTGCACTGATACTGCTCCCTTTCTCCTGCGATAATGATTATAATATATCTGTATACAGCATACATGTTTAATATATTTACATATAATTGGGAATAGGAATACATTGACCATCTGGGTTAGATCACTGGTAAATTGATCGCCTTAAAATATCAGGTCTAGTCTAAATCATGAAACATCTCATCTCACATGACCTATTAGGCTCTTCTGTTGGTGGAGTTAAGCTATCCCTAAAGCCTGATATACACTTCCCATTCAAATTATTTGTCAAACAAATACCATCTGTAAATATTTTCATTTATTGCCGCATTCCACATCATACCAGACAGTGTGCCGAACATTCATTCATCAACAAATCCCAACATCGGAATTCCTTTTATCCTGATTAGCAATACTGTAACTATCATCCATGAGAAGTACTGATACCTTGCAAATCGAAGTAATGATTTCGGTATCATTCTTAAATAAAGACTTTTCATTCTGTTACAGTAATCTCCCTTCTCTCATGTTTTCTCTTCCCTTTCCATTCTTCTTTGGCTGGAATTCGAGAAATACAACTCAAGCAAAACCAAAAAAGGAGCCCAAGATTGTATGATCTGTATGATCTGTATGATCACTGTGAAAAGCCAGACCTCATTCGCATCAGCATAGAAAGAGTCTGGACAGCCTGTCTCTTAAGAGGAAACTATTTACACCAATGTTTTATCAAACACATTCGTCATCAACCACAAGCCTGAACCCATGTTCGCAGTTCACACACATACACACTCTATTGCAGGCATCATACACTTGCAAAGAAACTAAAGGGTTTTTATGAAAAGTCATCCAATGTGATTGATTCTGTGTGCAAAACATTGTCATCAGCCCAGGATATAATTGATTCAGCCATGCTCTCTGTTCTATATACTGAGGGTATTGAGAGCTGGTACTAGAGTGACCGGTTCGGTAAGGTTCTGATTCTGGTCGTGTGTTCCTTTGCTCTGGAGAACCTTCTGTCGATGTCTCTCCTCCTGTCTCTTCTTCTTCTCGAGGCGCTGCTGTTCTTTCCTCTGCTTGTTTGTTACCTGAGAGTAGGGGTTGAAAAATGGAGGTAAAGGTGGATCGATGGAATGAAGGGCACACACACCTGTCCAGTATACTATATCTCATGTAATGACCGGTATCAGTGGAGCATATAATAGCCTGTGGCAGAAATTATATTGCATAAACTAGTAAAGGAGGTTACTGCAGACCATTGGTCTTACACTGAATATCTATAGTGCCAGTGTGTATGCATGTTTTTGTTCCAGCCCTGCACTGTTAGTGGTGGGCTGGAACAAAAAAAAAAGATACACATCGCCTGCTCCCAAGGGATTGAGTTGGAGAGCACGGCTTTTCAAACTATTGCTATGGACTTCACACCTACTTTGGACTTGTGTGTGTTGCTGCCCTCCGGTGGCGGTTTGTGCTCACTGCACTCTGTTTCTGTGACTTCACAGGCAGAGCATGATCTTGGGGTACACTGGCCGTCGCAAGCCTGGGCTGTCAGCTCAGCATCCACTAGCCACTCTGCATTGATGGTGGCAGCACTTAGCTGAAACAGATTCTCCTCTTCACCTGAAACACAAATGGCATACCGTGTACTCATTTAGGTCACATGTTATTGTGATACATTATTCTCAAAGGTTTTTGTAGTCCCCTCTCTGAAAGATGGGTATCGCTGAAACAGACACTAACTAACTGCCATTTGTATCTGAAACCACAGTTTATTCAGAACTGAGAATTGACTACATATGAATGTAACTTTAAAGGGGCAATCTGGGATTGGTACATGATTTATGATTTTTTACTTTTAAATTAATTATATTTAGCCATTCATTATTGAATAACATAACTTATTAATGCCTCATGAGCTTAGTTCAACTGTCTTACCTAGTCAGAACCTAAATATAAGCTTGTTTTACTCCAGTTTGTCAATAATGTAATTGTAAAAACTTAATTGCTTAATTTTTGTTTTTAAACTATCATTTTGATTTCATGGATGGTCAGTCCTTGCATGCATAGCTCCATCTATGAATTTGAGAGTAGTTACATTTCTCCAGCCCCATCCCTCAGCTACTTACCAAAAAAGCTGTCGGTGACCACTTTGTTTGAATCCCAGATTGCCCCTTTAATATGGGATGGGGTCAAAAATTACTGACCCAAAACATCTTCCATCCTCTGTACCTCCCATTGTACTGGGAGAGTTGTCACTTACTTATAGGTCCCCTGTTCTTGAGGGAACTCAGGATGACGTTGTCCTCCTCCGAGGGGATGGGCGAGGGGGCTTTCCTTCTGTCCCTCTGGCCGTCCCCAAACTCACGCTGCTGCCCTCTCGAGTTCTGCAGATTCTGTGGAGACCAAAAAGAGGTACTGATGGTTTAGCTGGTATGGTGCTTGCAACACAAACGTTATGGATTTGATTCCCACTTGTGCCAAATAAACAGAATATTAGGTGATGTTGGCTTTGGATGAGAGAGTCTGTTATACTACAATATTACATTAGAGAGCATGACATCAGAAATGTCTTTCAAAGAATAGAACTCATCAAAATGTTGACAATGAATGTTTGTGTCTCCTTTTACAACAGTAAAAGTACAGTACAGTACAGTACAACTGTCACTTTTGCATTTCACTGTATACTTGTATGCACGTGACAAATAAAGAATCTTGAATCTTGAGTAAGAACAGGTTATCATTCCTACCTCTATGCGCAGCTGAGCGGGCCTCTCCGAGTTGTCATTGTTCGGTCGCACACTGTCGTAATGGTCTCCATAGCGATAGGCAATATGTAACTCTCTACAAACAAGCTTCTCTGAGCCATTTATCTGCATGAGGAAATAAAAAGATTGATTGAATTGACTGATATTTCATACAGTATTTTTCTTTGTACCTCCAAGCACACTAGCTTCAAACATTCATGATCAGAAAGAGAGTAGCCTAAGTGAAGTGGATGCATCTTAAACTCAAATGGCACCCTTCTCACCATACAAATGCACTATTTTGGCCTTTTTACAGCTACAGTACAGGGAATATGGTGTCATTTAAGATTTCCCACTGGTTCCTACCTCCCACAGTGGCGTGTTGAGCTGATGAATAACCACTTTCAGCTGTTGACTGCGAGCAAACGCCACAATGGCATCATTGCCAGCAAAGGTGCCAGGCTGGGAGAGGTTGGACACTGAGAGGAAGAGAAACAACAACAGAAAGAAAGGTTAGTGACAAGACTTCATGAATGGATTCTGTTCTTTGTTTCAGTGCTCCTTATACTCTCCCTCAACACAGTATCGATCCCGTTTTCATCTTTTCTTTATTAGGATCCCCATTAGCTGCCACCTAAACAACCAATAGGCTCCCTGGGCTTCCTCCATGCCTAATACCCTGGATCATTTGTATTATGTAGCATGTGTAATTGTAACTGGTTTAAAGTGTTCCTTTTTTCTTACAGTGCTGTGAGAAGGGTACATCGTCCTCCACAAAGGGCTCAAAATCATGCCGGTGCGACATCATGTACTGCACAGTCTCCTGACGCAGGCGTAAGTGTCCCCGAGAATGTCCCTCCAACTGGTCACCAAGAGCCCTGAATAGGCAGTTGCTACATAGCAGACAAGCAGTATTATCCACACTATAAATGTCCTCAGTAGTAAGTGAGTACAAGATTCCATTCAACAATGCTTGGTATAACTGTCGTATAATTTTCATATAATTGTTGAAACAGAGGCACCTCCAATCTAAGATCAATTCATGGAGATCTGAGATGATTGGATATATGTAAGCATTATGGCGAGAAATTTCATCTAGCCTTTCAGAGGGCAAGATGGATCCATACCAAGCCCCCAGGCATTGGAGGAGATGGCATCTTTTTTCATCCCTGAAGAAATTTGTTATTAACCTTTATTCTTACAGGTTCGTCTCATTGAGATAAAATCATTTTTTTTAAGAGAGACCTGGACATCTCCCCATTACCAGCCCATTGTAAAGTCAAATTTCGAAACAAACTGAATAAAGACATTACGACAGCATGTTTGTGCTCAAACACACCTTATATGTTTACAGATGTATTTCTTTTTAACGTATACAGCCCGAGATTTACATTATTGGTTCCGCACGGGGTCAGTTCATGAGAAAATGAATATTCTTCTTGTGCGTTGGCGACACCCTCCCTCTTGCAGCTACAGCCTCGCTTGCAGCTCGTACTCCTGACTCACAACCATAGCAATGCCACAGCAATGCATGACTTAGGTATCTGGTGTGTGAGCATGGGAGACATGAACACGCTTGTTAAATTGGCCTAAAAACAAGATGGCAACATACAAGACGACGATATTTTCGGCTGATGTGATCTTCAGAAAGTTCCATTGAAATCAATAGGAAGACTTGTTTTAGCTTTGTCTAATAATAATAAGTCTATGATCCATACTGCTTATTGTGCTGCCTATTCACTCCTCTCAGATCTCCACAGTGCATAGGGTGTAGTGTATAGACGCTCGGAGCTGATTTGAGATACGGCAAGAGACTGGCACCAGGGCTTGGGCCATTAGAACGTAGACCAACCCCTGTGGCATCTTCTCACTGAAACCTACCCATCTCCAGGCACCTCTCTCAATTTCAGCCCCAGTGCTTGGAGCTGGTTGGAGAAGCTGACAAACTCCTCTCCTTCGTCACCGTCCTGGGGGCGGTTCTTGCGGTCTTTGGCCTGAGCCCGGCGCTGCGCTCGCTCATCCCGCTTGCGCTCCGCGTCACACTTCCTGTTGCCACGTACAGGCTTTCCTGTCTGCTTTCTGGACATGGCTGATGACGATGGCCTAGCAGATGTGGATGCCTAACACGGTGTTACAGATGCAAATCTCTGTCACTCGTGCATGGAGCTCACTCACTTCCACACTGGTGGACACTTGGTAGAGGGGAGGGAATGAGTATGCATTAGAGTGCTATTGGAACACAATCTAGTGTTGCTAGCTACAGCAACAATCACAATCACACGTTCAGACACTATATAATAATAACTAATAATGCACAATCAAGTAATAGCTGGTGCAACTCCAAATGGGTTGCTGGTTACAACATGGGGACCTTTGAATAATCATGCAGAATAGACATATAGAGCTCTAGGCCTATTACCTTAATTACATGCCATACAATTATGGAAGTAAATAGCTTGCTGAGTGTTAGTAACAGCTGCCAGGGTGTCATTTCCCCTGCCCTGGTGAGTTTGCTTACTGCTGCATTAACTAGCAAGCCAGCTTACAATACTGGCTAGCTAATTGCAGTGAACATCGTCCAATTGCATCTAACTGCAAGACAGTTAGCAACTAGGTTAGCTGACTAGTCGTCTAGCTTGCTGCAAGCTGGTGGTCGACGTTGTTGACTTAGGCTACTGGGCACAGCTGCTAACTAGCTGCGTTAGCCAGCTAGCTCTTTAGCTCCTGTACTAGGGTTCCACCTTCTTTGTTGTTACCTACGGCTATGTACGGGTCTGGATCATGCTGTTTACATGAAATAGTTCATCTTCTTTACAGCACAAAGAATCTAGGGAAGGTAACAAGTTACTCACACCACACGAGAGTGGTCCCGATGACACGGAACGCAAATCTTGGGTAGAATATGACTCGTGTTTTTTTTGTTTACAACTCCCGTTCGTCGACAATACTTCCGGCTTCGTCATATTAAGAATACGGAAATTAAGGTGGAACAAGTGTACAGGCCTTCAACCTCATAGGTCTACCATATCTATATGTAAAATGTTTAGCTAAAACCCCTAGCAGTTGCCACCGGGCATGTGTATTTTTTGTTATTTGGTTTTAATCAAGCAAGAACATGATATTGTTCGGAAATTCAGCGGAAGTTGGTTTCAGTTGGGATTTAACTAACAACCCTCTTTACCCAAGGCGAGCACCCACGTCACTTAAGGCAGCCTACATGCAACTATTGTAGACACGTCAGATCTCTGCATCTAATTAGAGTATTTGATGTCTCTCCCAGTTCTAATATTTGCCTTCAGAGGGTTAAGAAAAATACTGTATCCACAATGTATACCACAATAGGCTCCTCTAGTGGTATCCTAGGAAATCACAGTAAACCTGGGGTGCATCTACATGACCTTCCTGTCTCTACATCTGCACTGATCTGGACCACTTTAATAAATTGATTAATTTTATATTGAAATTTGATCAATTCCATGTAGACCACCACCATATTGATTTAACTTATTCTGTGTTTTCAGATCAGTGCAGATTATAAGGAGAGGACACAAGCCTATACAGTAGACTACTTACTTACTGAGAAGTAGGCTAGTCTATGGTTCAGTATCATTCAAGTTGGTTGTGGTCAAGTTGAGGTCATGTTGGTTGTGAGCCTATAATAAGTTTACATGTCTACTGTTAAGTGACTAAGAGAGAAGAAAACTCTTGGCTGGCAAGTGGCAGTCAACAGTCATCATGTCAGTAAGCTCTGAATCATAGTCATGTTGGAAATCTGTAGTTTCAGTGTATGACTCAGGATAAGGTGGGAGGGTGAGTTATGTGTTTTGATAGGAAAAAGACGGCCCTTATCACACTCCTTTCTCCTCTCCTCCACTCTCCTCTCCCCTTAAAAATCTGTTCCATCGTTTTCACCAACTCCTTCTTATGACACAATGCAGTTGGAGAGAATTATGTGGGGGAGGAGTAGGTTGAGGAGCAAAGCGAGTGTTTGCTGTGTAGAACACCAGCAGACATGAAATAAAAAATTGCCTCAGGATATAAAAATGCACCAGCAGGCATGGAAGGGAAATGAGAATGCTAAATAACAAAATATGAAAATACTGTAAAAAGTGAAATACCTCCCCAATTTTAGAGATCTGTATTATGTGTGTATGATGATACTCTATGTTCCAAGATTGCGTGTGTTTATGTATGCACTGTATATTCAGGTCTCCTCTTTTCATCAACACACAACTCACCACTACGTAAGGATCTACAAAAACAGGTCACCATGATGCCCCTTTGACTGTGTGTGTGTGTGTGTGTGCGTGTGTGTGTGTGTGTGTGTGTGTGTGTGTGTGTGTGTTTGTGCGTGCGTGCGTGCGTGCGTGCGTGCGTCACGAAAGCTGAGGCTCACTGTTCACCTCAACAGTGCACATTACTGAAGAAGACAGAGTTACATATATTGGTATCAGAATCAGAATCAGAAGTAAAGTATATTTGCACATACAGGAAATTGACTTGGTGATATTGATTGTAATGATGAACAGATACTAGCCTACATGACAAAGACAAACATTATTGGACTGAATCTCTTTTGAAATATGATAAACATTTTGTAGCCATGATAGCACAGCATGGTAAATCTATGTAGCCTATCGATGTCACACTTTTATTTTCAATCTTTCACGAAAGTGCCCTGACTCGGAGAGTGAGAGACAGTCATTGGCTGTCATAGATTTGCTATAGCCAATTGCAATCGGGGCCGCTCTCCAAGGTCCTGAACTGGTGGCGGCCTCACTGCTACCCCGACTCTTGGTCAAATGGTCAAATGTACTGCTTTGATTTGATCAATCAATAATCTCCAAAGAGATATTGTGTTCCGGTTTACCAGAATCCAATGTGTTTTATTGTCATTTGAAGGGCTAGACATTTGGGATAGCCTACATCTTGTGACATTTGTCCTCGGGTTGTGTTCCACATTTAAGTCTGAATGAACGGAGCTCTTCGTGAGAAGTGAATGAGAATGTATTTCAGGACATCTGTCTTGTTTAGGGAGGAATGGAAAGACACCCTCAAGATCGGCCTCCACTAATGTCAGCTATAATAGGCCTACCAACTGAATGGTCTATAGGTCTGTAAAGCACAATAGCTTGTGGAACCGAATGACGTACAGTATCAGCTTATATGAAAAAGCTAAATTGGCAGCACTCTAGGAATACAGCCCAGCGAAATGGCGCAGAATCCGAAAATGAACTGCAACGTCGAGAGAGGGGGAGAGGGAGAGGGATGGAGATAGAAGGAGGAGGGTGGGGGGCGAGGTTGATCTGTAAAGCGGGTATCGCCTCTGGAGGAAAGGTATGCAGGTTAAACCATTGCGAATATTCCGGAATTATTTGCTCGATTGGCTTTAAATGTTTCCTAGAGTCAAGTGCAATAAAGAGGCACAGATTCTCTGTTTTTTTCTCTCCATACCTCCTTCCCACACACACACACACACACACACACACACATACACGCACACACGCACGCACGCACGCACGCGCTCGCGCTCGCGCAAAGGGATGGTGGTGGACGCTCCTGGCTGCGATGGCTAAGACAAGATGGGATAATCATGCGTGTCTGGCTCCGGGCGTTGATGCAGCTGCTGCCTGATCTCAACTGGACTGAGGGTAGGGTGGGTCGAGTTCCGACTGGCTATATATCTCGATTCGGCTTGACATCGATGTTATCAAGCCATTTATATATACAAAGAGGACAGAGATTGATATAAAACGCCGCAATTATTTGGAAAATCTAAACGATTTAGGCTAGAGTAATTGATGCAATCGATGGAGAGTCCTATTTATCCATAACTCGTTTAACTAATTGATACAAGACGGGAATAACCTGCTGTCTTGGAAGAAGGGGGGCTATAACTCAGGGACATCCCTGTGCAAAGACCGGCTCACCCTTTTCGCTGAGATTTTTTGAATGGGATCGCTCTGTACCGGAAAAAGATCATCGTTGCATTAGTAATCAGGATAGGACACCCTCTCCACCAGCACCCTATTTCCGCTGAGCCCGGCGCAGCCACCGCTGGACTGAACGCGAAACTCCACGACCCGGTCCGCACCATCGAATCGACGCATCGCTGGATGGGGAGAGGACTGTGAAGACCGTGAGTGCTTGTGTCAATAGGGGGACGGAGGCAGACCGGGCCAGCTCAGCCACTGTGCGCCGTTTAATTGCACTCCAATCTGGCGAGTTTAGAAGGACGGAGAGTCAGGTGCAGCAAAGGCGCCTCAATGAGCATCTCCTCCCGGGACAGAGCGCCTAGAGCCCGGCCGGAGCGTTTGCACTGCCGCGGGTAGAGGAGGCTTGAGAACGGCGGCGAGTTTGGAAGTTTTGATGCATATGATCACAACCACCATGATTTTTATGATTCTTGGTGCTTCAGTTGTAATGGTAAGATTTAATATTTTTACTGCACTCCTGCATGTCTTTTCTTGTGATAAAACCAAGGCTATATTTATCAACTTATGGATACATGTAGACATTAAAACTAGAGCATATTTTGGCTAAGGAAACTAGAAATGACCATAAGACTTGTGGAAGTATAGGCTATAGACTACCCATAGTTACCTATGGTTTTAAATAAATAATCCAAAGACCATTTTGGACCGAGCGACTTTTTCCCACAAATGGTCGTAGCCTGTTCTAAGGTTGATTTTTTAAATGTATTTTTCTGTATTCTCTGAAATGGACTGCCATGTCAGGTCATAACGGTGCTGTGTTGGAAATAGTGCTTGTCATGTCCCAGTTGACTCGAATGGTTCTTTGCAGGCGATAGCCTGTTTAATGGACATGAACGCACTACTGGATCGCTTTCACAACTACATCTTACCGCATCTACGAGGAGAGGACCGCGTCTGTCATTGCAACTGTGGAAGGTAAAAAACCAATATAATACAGGCCTAGTGATGCGTTTGGAAATGTATAGGCTACATCTGAAATGTAACCGAAGCGGAGCGCTGTTATTTCCCCGTCATAATATCTCTACGGGCCTCTCGAATGATTTCTCTCGCTGAAGCGTTTTTATAAGCCTCCAAATCGAACCTGCTCCATGCGTAATCTTTTGCAATATTGGCTAATTGATGTCGACCGTGATTTTATCTGTGGTAGCCTTTGCGTGTGTCTAGCAGTAGCTTGTTTACGACGCAGGTTTTTTACGGTGTTTTCAGGTTACACTGTGATTTCGCCTTTACTGCATAAGAAGGTGTGTTAGAGCCATAAATATGTTATGAATTATGAGGGGAAATGTGATCATTTTCAACGAAGGCAGCTCACAATTGAGCGTCAAGTGCGCTGCATTTTCAATATTTGCATAGCCTAATAAATAGGAAAGGTTGTATGAGAGAGGACAGAATTGAGTAATGTTGAGCTAATTATGGAATAGCCTATTGTAACTGATTATTGATAACCCATTTATTTTGAATAGGCCTAATGGAAATGGGATTTTACCATGGCTAAAATAACTACCTGAGACTTGAGTTGAGTGGTATTGATAACCTAGGCCTGTTTGATTTGTAGGCTATAGTCCCCCTTATTTCTCCTTGATAGCTCAGATGCTCGAATTAAAGGAACAAAAATGTAACCTTAAATGTAGTGAGAATGGCAAGGTTTTCACATGATTCCAATCTGGATACATGAACCTGAAACAGACAGACCACTGGGTCCTTGGTCTTTGATCTGAATTTTATTTTTAAGTGAAGTGCTGTAGCATACCTTGTCCAAGGGTATGGCAACAGTGTTCTGCCAGGTTTTAAAATAAGAGTCCTCAGATCCAATAGATACACACCTATAGACTTCATTAGGATATTAAGACCTGAATGCAGGCAACCAGTTGAGGATCAGAGAAATTCAATATGGCAACTCATGGAAGTTAGTCATCATTACTTTTCAAATCAGTGTTTTAGTCAAATAAATTCACAATGGAATTCTGCTAGGCTGACTGAATCCAATACATTCACCGCAAAGGGGAAAATCTGGTTTGAGTATTCGCACGGATGTGAAAGCATTGCAGTTACATTGTAGCAGGATTTGGCTCTATATATCCTTTCTATCTCTATAAATATAGTATTTGCCTTCTGTGTTGAGTGGCCAGGCTCAACCTGAGATCTAGAAATGGGTCATCAGGTGTTACTGAGATTAGGATTGTCATCGAAGTATAATCTTACACAAGATTGTGAAACTCCTACCCCAACCCAAAGTGTATTGAGACAGGACAGGTTATCATCCTATTTAGAAGACATTCATAGGAGAGGCTGCCATGAATTGTCAGGACATACTTTATTCATGTCTATAGAGTTGTGACTGCCTTGTGACAACACCATATCAAATGATAATGACAGCATTTTCCCCTGTCAGTCAATATTCAATGCTTGATATGCACAATGTTTGCTCAAATATTAATATCATTAAATGAAATATCTAAATCTTCACAGTTACACTTCTCCTTTTTACTCTTGTACTTTTACGCTTGTAGGCCTACATGTAGATATATAGTATCTCTGAATCTACTGTCCTCATACCCTAGCCTCAAACCACTGCAAGTCTGTTTCAGGTTCGCATTTTGACCCAGTGTCTTTCAGTGACTTGGAATTTTGCTTCAATAAGACTTGCCCATTTTACATAATATGTTTCCCCCCTTTGCATATACATGTAATGGAACAGACAGATGAAACTGAGACCACCTGAGTTTGAACACTGTGGCTGCACTGAGCAAGCTACCCTTAGTACATGAGATGTTGAGGCGGTGCACACCTAATCAGGCTTGAGGACACTCCACTGTAATTTCATTTGGCACCAGAGATTGGTCACTAGTCAGACTGTTGTCTAAGAATCTCTGGCCTGGTCTATGAGCTGTGCTGTGACTTCATAGGAGCATGTTTGGTGGGTTGTTAGGTAGAAATGTTGGTGTTCCTTGGACCCATTCTTTTTCTGGGGGGCAGTTCTGGTGTAATTTGCACTCAAGTCAAGAAAAGTCAACGCCCACCCTACCGTGGACCATCAAGCTTCTCTCAGTCAACCCAGAGTAAAACAGCTTCAATACATTTCCATATTCATACAGCAGACTAAGCACAATGGTTGGATTAGGGCCTACAGTACCATGGTGGTGTTAATTATTATTTTATCACTGTCATATCTGGTATGTGTTACATTTTTGGCAAGTGATGATTAACCTTGACTAAGACCTGAACACTTGTCTTAGCCCCCAAAGCTTAGTAGGTTAAGTAATTGTTGTGGCATGTGGAAGAAGGTTTAAATCCCATCAGTTATATGGTGACAAACGTGGGGGGGGGGGGTCTCTATGGAGGAGTGGGAGGGACCATTCTTGGATGTTGATGATGACCTTTCCTGAGACCTGAACACTTCAGGTCTTCAATCCCCAAGTTTTGATAGCTTAGTGGGCTATGTGAGGCAATGTTATAGCAAATGGGGGACCTTGATTTGAATACTGTCCGTCACGTACGCTAAGTAACTAATTACAAATATTTGAGTAGGAGTATGTGTTCTATTCAAATTGATGGTATACATTTGTATAGGCAAGTAAGGCAACTTCTCTTAGGGGAAGTCTTAGGGGCAGTTTGCCGGACAAAGATTAGTCCTGGACTAAATCACACTTTCAATGAAAAATCTTTGTTGAGGATGCTTTTTAGTCTAGGTTTAATCTGTGTCTGGGAAACAAGCCCATGGTATACAATAGGCTATATTGTATAAATAGTTAATCATGTACTCTGTTCCTTTATATACCAACTTTTTACACGATTTCCCCACCTATCCTACCATAATTTCCCCTCCCTTACCCAGTCTCCTTTCTGCCTATCAGTTTCCCTCACTCTACCTTCTAACCCCCTACTTGGTCTTTTTCAGGCATCATGTCCACTACGTGATCCCGTACGACGGGGACCATTCTCTGGTGGACTCGTCGGAGAACTACTTTGTGAGCGACAGCGTGACCAAGCAGGAGATGGACCTGATGCTGGGGCTGCTATTGGGCTTCTGTATCAGCTGGCTCCTGCTGTGGCTGGATGGAGTGCTGCACTGTGCTGTGAGGGCATGGAGGGCCAGTCGCTATTATGGTGAGTGTACCTTCTTTCTCTGTGACATGAATGACATTTTTGTTTTTGCGCACCAACTTTTATCTTTAACTACAAAGTCAGAAGTTCACTCTTAAGTTAGAGTGAACCAGAGGCAACTAACCTTAATACCATAACACATTCAAAAGGGCTACACTAGAGAGACTGATTTGGAAATAGTCATGATGTCCAAAATGTTGACAGGTGCATGTGTAGAGGTAAAGTTTGTATTTTGGACAAATAATTTGTTGACAAAGGAACCGCTATTTTACTTACTATGTAATAACAAAGCAAGTACTAAATGACTACTAAATATGTAACACATTGGTTACTAGAGTGGTTAAAGTGTTACTACACAGGTATTAGGTATTACAGCAACTAGTGTTAGTTTTCATTTAATTCCCAGCTTCATAAAGACATTCATTGAGGTGTGCATGCTATTAACTGTTCTTAATAGACTAGGAACACCATCAATAGGTCATTCACTGTTTCCCCTAGCTCTTTTCATGAGGTGAGGTGGGGGTGTGCCAATACCCCTCAAGTGACATACAAGCCTGCTGTCACCAATTTACCTTTGAATGAAAACCATTTGAATTCCAATTTTCTTGGGTTGGTGGCCCAGTCCACCTTAGTAATGGTTATGGGAGACATAGTTGATCTTTCGCAAACATTAGAACAGAAGGGCTCAGATGAACAGGCAAAGAGATGTCCAAAGAATACAAGAAGGGAGTTAGATAGTGTGTCAAAAAGACAATATGTCTCGGTTCACAGAATATTTATTCTACAGTATTTGTGTTGGTGTGTGATTGGGTAACATTATTATCATCTTTGTTTGTGTATACTAACAGAGCTAAGAAGTAAGAAAAAGTAATCACTAGTAGATTACTCTGAAGCCATAGAGAAAACCTTTGTAATAGATGGGAAATGTGAAACTATGAAGAAAAATCACAGATCAGATCTTGTGCTTCTAATATGATTCAGTGAGACAAAGATTCCCTGCAGCACAGAAAACATTTGTCTGTACAGTCTTGAGTCTTGCCAGTGTGAAAGTGTCAGAAGACTTATTTTCCATTCACCTTATCCAATCATTTGTCTTCATATACTTTATGCGTTGGAGTATTCTAACAGTGTCAGTTTTATATTGTACAGCTCTCAATGTCATAATAGGCCTATATTTTAACTGTCCTGGATCCTGTAGATATACTAAAGTAGGTGCTGTGACCTGGATATTTGAACTGCCACACTGATGCTCTATAAAAGATAGTCTACAGGCTGGCATGTTCAGTATCTAAAATGGTATGTGTCTAGTGTAAATGTAAGATATGACAAATAAATCACTTTTGATTCATATGAAATTCTTATGCAAACATGGGGGACAAGAAAACCCTGCAATTTTGCCTCCTAAAAATATTGAATGAAAGACATGCCATATCCTTCAGATGTCTTTACTATTTGTTCTATTTCTAAGTTGATGCTAAGTGAGATTGGAAATCGGAAATCATGCAAATTATTAGATCTTGTGATTCCAGTCGGATTAGGTAAGAAACGACTGCTTTAGGATTGCAGCATCAAGGCAATATATTTTCTCAAATATTCTGTCCATTTCATCAACATAAAAATACATCAAGATTTTACACTCATATTCATCACCTCTAGCTTTAGAGAGATGGCTGTAGGCTTTTCTTTGTGCTGGAATCCTAGTGTATGGAGGGAATGCCCCTCCACTGGTGTGTTTAGCTGTGACGTTGATGGCGGGTCAGACTCGTTTAGCCTCCCTGAGATGGGTAGTGAAGGTGAGGCTGACGGAACAGGAAGGAGGGGGGTGGGAGGCTGGAGATGCCGTCACATCCCCACCCCCACCCACACCCACGCATGCATATACACACACACACACACACACACACACACACACACACACACACACACACACACACACACACACACACACACACTTGCTCTCTCCCTCCTCAGGAGCTATAAATAGAGTGAGAGAGAGCAGCTGGAATGGCGGGCAAAAGAGGAACATGCGCGCTCACACACACACACACACACACACACACACCATTGAGGTGCACATTGATTCCCTTTGCCCCCCCCCTCTTTTTTTCCATCTACAGCCTCACCATTTAGTTATTGAATCTAACCCTCTATCCATTTTCTTTATACTCTATCAATTTCCTTTATACTTGGCATAGCCCCCCCGGCCCCCCTTCATAAACTACCTTTACATTTCTGCCCTTACCCCACTTCCTGCATTGCATTATCATTTAAATTTTTCTCCTGACTCCATCTCCATCTCTCCATCCTTTTATTCAAATGAGAGGAACCTGTCTCGTTCTCTCGTTTCCTTTGGATACCCTTCAGAACAGTCCTTGTGGATTGCATACCCATTCACAGCTATAAATAACTCCCTCTCTCCCCTCCCACCGACTCCCCCACTACCCACTGCCTGCCTCCCCCCCTTCCCCTCAACCTCTAGCAGGGCCATTTGCTAGTGGGTCTGCTGTCTGGGGCTCTCCCTCCCCTCTCCAGTCTCAACGGGCCTCGCTTCGGCGGCTAAGCTTGACATGGACAAATCCCCCCACTTCCATTTCTGCACATTGTAGATCACACTCATATGCTTAAGAATGAACACCTAGTCTGCTTGAAAAATAAATCCCAGACTATTTAAAAAGGTCACAATTAAAAATTATGTAGCAGCATTCTTCTATATAAGCTAAAATATACATACTAGGTAGCATAGAAGTGATGTAAAATTATATATTTGGCAAAAATATATTATTATATTATTTGTAATTTACGGAAATGGAAAAGTGGTATTCGGGTGTTTACTATGGTATGGTGACAAATACTTGGATAGTTTAGAGACTTTTCAAATAACAAATGACCTTGAGCATTAGCTTTCATGAATGTCTCACTCCTCTCGTTTCTTCACCCCTCTAACAAGCCTGCTCTTTTTCTTCTCGTTCCCCCAGACACCCCCTCCTGGTCATGGCTCCCCCAGTTCTGCAACCTTCGAGACCTGCGCCGACGTGCCCAGTTGAGACAGCTGGAGGACTCCAGTGGCAACATGGTCCACATCAAGCAGAAGCTGTACCACAACGGCCACCCCAGCCCCCGTCACCTCTGACTCTGAAACAAGAACACCCACCCACCCCCCAAACTGCCCCATGGCCAACTGCTGCCTCAGAGACCCTCGAAAACTGCCCTCCCACTGTTCATAACCCCCCTCTAACCCAATGAAACTTTCTTATGACAACCTGACGCAAGTCAGCATCAACAAATCCAAATTCAAGCCGAGGAAGAAGATACTAGTTGCCACTGAAATCTTGTCTGTGTCCATGTCCACCATTGTGGGAGGAGGGGAAAAAAACAAACATTTTTAAGGGTGTTTTCTGTATAGACATTTTCTGTGTTCATTGTTGAAACTAGGCATGCTCTTTTAGAACAGGGTAAGATGCGAGCAGTGTATGGAATGGGGTTGTTAGAATGGGGTGCCAGTGTTTTTTTTTCTCTATGGGGAGGGTCTTTCTCTGGGCAGGAAGGGGTAGGTAAGTGAGGGGGGGTGTGTGGGTTTTAAGATTTTGTGATGGGACAGTTAAGATTGCTGCTTATGTAAATAGTTATAAATATGGGTAAGTGGGATTTAACAGTCAACAGGGTGTGTGTGGGGGGGTTTGTTCGTGAGTGCGGTGAGTCGTGTGTCAAGAGTAGACCTGGTGAGACTGTATGGGAGGATGAAAGAAAAGTAAGAAAGCGCAAGAAATATGACAAGGTGAACAGTGTGATTTCTGCTAACACAGATTAATTAGCTTTGTTACTTAGTGAATTAAATGAATGTATTAATTTTACCTGTAAATATAAGAGGGGGAGGGGCGTACATGCTTGTGGTCAGGGTTCTCTGCGCTGTGTTCTTATAGTTTATAAGAAGTGAGAAGAGAAATTGATGCCAGCCAAGATAAGACAGAGACAGTTCAGTGCTTCCCTCGTCTTCCCAATACTGTGTCCGATAGCATTTCCCTCATACTTATCAGGAGCAACCAGCCTATCAGCAGAGGGAACCCTCACCCAGTCCCCCCTCCCCCTCTCTGTCCAGACATTGCTGTTGTGAGGATAAAATGTCTGTTTTATTAAAAGTGCCATTGAAGCAAAACAGTGACCCCTAACGTTTGAATGTGTCATTCCGTCAATATCAATGGATATGGGTTACAGTTGGCCTATGTGTGGAAAATACTTGACATATTTCTTATTGTGAGAGGACACTTCTTAACAGGAACTAAGGAACACAAAGTAAAGTTATGATATTGTGTAAATCAGTAATTGTTCAGGGCACTATCACTCACTGCAATAAGGACCACCTTTCTTAGGATGTTGACAACATTAAAACATTTAGTTGAAGCGTTGTACTGGAACCAGAAGCAAGCACTGAATGCACTCTGAAGCTCAGAGTTTCCATGGAGCACTTAAACATGCTTTACCCGCATCATATGATAACCCTATCAATGAACAGTCAATTATGTGGCACAGACACAACTATCAGTCGATTTGCACCAATTTACTGTGATGAATGGTGCGTTCAGCTACTGTAGGAAACTCAGTTAAGAGTTCCCAAGGGGGAAATAACCATTTTTCGAGTTGTGACGTATCCACTGTAACCTTTCACCTTCTCATCAGAAAGTACATGGAAAAAATGTCAACTTGTACTTTCTGTACAATTTTAACATATAGAATTGTTATCCATCACACGTGTATATATAATGTATGTTTGTCGTTTGTCAACATTCATTATTGATTGCAAACAAAATCTCACTGGTTGAAGAGTTGTCCTGACTTCAAAAGCATATCAATGCATTCACATCGTAATTATGACTAAACCAGTTCCCAATGACACATCTACGTGGGCCAGCAATCAGCCTGGAAAGCGCCCCGAGTCATAGGGTCAGAGTAACCAGTGCAAGGAGTCTTCCTTGAAATTGTCAACTGACATATAGTTAGTGGTACATGTGTAACAGGGTAATCAGAAGCCACAGTTAATTTGATGTTGAGATAATATAGTTTACTCACTTTAGTATTCTTATTTGAAAAACAAAACACGAGTTTCAGCTTTAGGAGGCAGTCTGAGATTTAGAACTTTAAGCAAAAATTAAAACATATTTTCATCAAAATGATTTTCTGACAAATTGTTGGAGAACATCATGGGTAAGTACAGGACATTGCCTTTCAGCTTGAAAAGAAAGTCAACATTTCATTGGAATGGGCCATTAAGGGCAATCTCTTTTTTTTGTCTTTCAATCTTAGAGCCAACTGGGCCAAATCATGCCCTTCAATATCCCACATACTTCTAAAGTATTACCCGCACTTAAAAACAAAGACAAAAATACAATAAGACACCGGTAACACAGATTACGAATAGTCGTTTAATTACAATGACAAAACACCTATCAGTACAACAGTACATATTTTTTGATTCTACAAATGTCATCTCTTGCTCCTTGGCCAAGTGTTTCAATCGCTTCACCATTTAAACCATTTCTTAGGTGGATCTTTTGGTTTGTCTGGGTCATCCCCTTCCTGGTTCTTTGCTTTAGGCTTTTCATCGTTGCTAGCATCGGCCTCTTGAGTGGCAGTGACCACAGCATCCTTGGCAGCTGTAGATTCAGTAGCCTCAGAGTCCTTGGAAATAAGAGTTTCCTTGCTAGCTGTAGTTTCTGTGTCAACCTTTGTTGCTGTAGCCTCTGCCTCCTGAGTTACTGGGGTTGCTGTGGTCTTAGTCTCCTCGGTTACAGGGGTTTCTGGGGCCTCAGTCTCCTGGCTTGCGGAGGCCTCTGTCTCCTGGTTTAGGGGGGATGCTGTGGCCTCCGTCTCCTGGTTTAGGGGGGATGCGGCGGCCTCCGTCTCTTGGTTTAGGGGGGATGCGGGGGCCTCCGTCTCCTGGGTTACAGGGGATGCGGGGGCCTCCGTCTCCTGGGTTACGGGAGTTGCTAGGGGCTCCGTCTCCTGGGTTACGGGAGTTGCTGGGGCCTCTGCCTCCTTGGTAACAGGGGCTGCTGTGGCCTCTGGGGTTGCTATTGTCTCAGTCTCCTGGCTTACAGGTGCTGCTGGGGCCTCCGTCTCCAGGGTTACAGGGATTGCTGTGGCCTCTGGAATTGCTGCAGCCTCAGTCTCCAGGGTTACAGGGATTGTTGTGGCGTCCGCCTCCTTCACAATGGTAGTATCAGTAGTTGCAAAGGCCTCAGGTTCCTTAGTAACAACAGTCTCCTGAGCTACGCTGGCCTCTGAGTCCTTGGCAACAACGGTTTCAGTGGTGTCTGATTCCATAATTACTACAGTTTCCTGAACAAGAGCAGTTGCAGAAGCCTCGGACTCTGAAACAACAGACTCCTTGGCAACAGCTGACTCTGACTGCGGGGGAATCACAGTTTCTTGACTGACTGCAGCTACTGTAGCCTCAGCCTCCTTAGCGACATCGGGTACTATTGCTTCAGACTCCTGGGCAACAGCTGTAGGTTCAGATTCTTGGGCAACCACAATCTCCTGAGCAACGGTTGTTGTCACCTCTGACTCAGCTGCAACAGCTTCAGCTGCAACTGCTTCTGACTCCTTGGTTACAGTGGCTGTTGTCACCTCTGACTCAGCTACAACAGCTTCAGCTGCAACAGCTTCTGACTCCTTGGTTGGTGTGGCTGTTGTCACCTCTGACTCTGCAGCAATAGCTTCTGACTCCTTGGCTACAGTGGCTGTTGTCACCTCTGACTCTGCAGCAATAGCTTCTGACTCCTTGGCTACAGTGACTGTTGTCACCTCTGACTCAGCTGCAACAGCTTCAGCTGCAACAGCTTCTGACTCCTTGGTTACAGTGGCTGTTGTCACCTCTGACTCAGCTGCAACAGCTTCAGCTGCAACAGCTTCTGACTCCTTGGTTACAGTGGCTGTTGTTACCTCTGACTCAGCTGCAACAGCTTCAGCTGCAACTGCTTCAGCTGCAACAGCTTCTGACTCCTTGGTTACAGTGGCTGTTGTCACCTCTGACTCAGCTGCAACAGCTTCTGACTCCTTGGTTACAGTGGCTGTTGTTACCTCTGACTCAGCTGCAACAGCTTCAGCTGCAACTGCTTCAGCTGCAACAGCTTCTGACTCCTTGGTTACAGTGGCTGTTGTCACCTCTGACTCAGCTGCAACAGCTTCTGACTCCTTGGTTACAGTGGCTGTTGTCACCTCTGACTCAGCTGCAACAGCTTCTGACTCCTTGGCTACAGTGGCTGTTGTCACCTCAGACTCAGCTGCAACAGCTTCTGACTCCTTGGTTACAGTGGCTGTTGTTACCTCTGACTCAGCTGCAACAGCTTCAGCTGCAACAGCTTCTGACTCCTTGGTTACAGTGGCTGTTGTCACCTCTGACTCTGCAGCAACAGCTTCTGACTCCTTGGCTACAGTGGCTGTTGTCACCTCTGACTCTGCAGCAACAGCTTCTGACTCCTTGGCTACAGTGGCTGTTGTCACCTCTGACTCAGCTGCAACAGCTTCTGACTCCTTGGTCACAGTGGCTGTTGTCACCTCTGACTCTGCAGCAACAGCTTCTGACTCCTTAGCTACAGTGACTGTTGTCACGTCTGAGTCAGCTACAACAGCTTCTGACTGATTCGCTTCTGCTACGGCTTCCAACTCTTGAACGGTAGTTGAAGTTGACTTGCATTTAATGACAGGAGCTGCATCCACAAGGTGTTCTGCCACTGCCTCAGCCTCCGTGACCTCTGCAGTCACATCGATCTCCTTTACCTCTGGTACTACAGCCTCTTGAACAACAGACGTTGCAGCCTCTTCTGGCAGATCCTTGATCGGTTCAACGTCCTGCACCAATGGGGCAGCAGTCGCAGTTTCCACAGGGGTCTCGACCACTTCTGCCTCTTTGAGGGCTGGAGCTGCTGCAACAGTCTCTTCAACGACAGGAGTAACAGCCTCTGCCTCTTTAACAAGGGTGGACGCCTCATTGATAATAGCAGCTGCTTCAACTTCCTTCACCGGTTCAACTGCCGCCGCCGCAGACTGAGCACTGGATATCATTGCTTCCACAACAGGGAGCACTTCTTGAATGGTCGGGGCAAAATCCTGGGCCAGTGGTGCAGCCTCTTGGGCGGCTGTGAATCCAATCACACTTGCTGCAGTCCCTTTTTTGGGCAGCACCATCCCAGTCTTGCCAACACTTTCCAAACCCCCTTCCATATGGAGCCAGTCCATTTTTTGTGCATGTTGTCGAATAGCTTCGTCAACTCGCATGTCAATCATAGCTTCGGTCAAGACCCCGTCTTCTGAGGAGTATGCAGCAGCCTTATAAGGAGACAGGAATAGGAGGTTACCTTGTATACTTTTATTTTTTTTAAATTACCAACAACACTGTTTTGAAAGGTCAGATGTATAAACAAGTCAAATGTACATTACTCACCTGCCAGGCCACACCAAGTTTAGAGATCTCACGGCCAGACATGCCGTCTGCACGCATGGCAATGTCGGAACACTTCTGTCCATAGTCAAACTGGGCCAACTTCAGCCTCCTGCAGAGTGAAAATTGGGGAGATGGGTTCATGATATGAGCTTTCAAATGATACCATTTTAAAAATACTATAGTGGTCAATAGCAAAAAGTGGTCAAAAGTTTTCAGTTTGCAAGTCACTTCTTTTGTGAGTCAATCCTTTCTAAAACAGTTAATTATGTTTGCAATAGTTTGTACACATTACCCGAGTAATCAGCAAGGTAACCTCTGGGGACCAATGTTTGTCCTTGCTCTAGTAATTATTTGTGAAATGTGACAACACTGGGAACTCCAGGTATCAAAACAATACCTGAAAATAGGTTGAAAATAATACTCACTGTCTCCCTATGGTTGCAGGCTCCAGCACAAATCTGTCAAAGTAGAGACGCACCAATCTCTCCCTCTCCTCCAGCCCAGGCAAGGCAAAGTTTACAATCTCATCAATACGGTCATTTATGGCCCAGTCAAACTGCTCCGGCTGGTTACTGGCCAGCACAAGCATAAACCTGGGGACAGAGATGAGATTATTTAAAGACACACAATCTATGAACTTTTCATTCAAGTCAATTACCTTTTCGCAGTCTAACCCCTACATTGAATAATATAAGATAGAGTGGATAGTACCCACTTGTTGCTCTGTTCTCCTGTGCGGTAAAGGAATGCGTTAAGAGTGGCTCTGAGGTCTTCACTGATTTTCTCCTGCAGGCAAATGTATATATATATATATATAAAAGCCACAACATGTTAGATCATGAAAACCTAGCATGCTCTTTGTTCTGTTAGTAAACTCACAGTGGATCGCTTGCGCAGGAATGCATCTGCTTCATCTACGAAGAGCAGGAGGCTACAGTGGATAAGACAATATTTGAGAGAAAGAGGTTAGACAAATCCAACAGTTTTCTCAGAACTGTTCCTTAAATAAGAATTACATGACACTGTCCCCAAGATTTGTAGCACAGGCCCACTATCATCACATAAATGCCAAGATGAAGACATAATATAAAAATAATAATAATATATGCTATTTAGCTGATGCTTTTATCCAAAGGACCTTACAGTACAGTGAGTGCATAAATGTTTTGTATATATGGTCCCAGGAGGACTCAAACCCACAACCTTAGCGTTACTAGTGCCATGCTCAACCAATATCTGTCAATGACTCTGTTCTGCATGTTTACATAGAGCAAATAGCAGTAGTGAATCGGGGTCATACCCGCGCCGACTCGTGCTGGCCCAGTCAAAGACCTTGTGCATGGCGGTCACACCGTCACGGCCCATGGGTGCTACATCACCACCTGTCATGATGGCAAAATCCATCCCAGAATGGAGGGCCAGTTTCTGCAGGACAAAGCAACAGACCATTGTTTAGCAGGCCATTCAGTACAATACAATTAGGGAAGGAATTACAACTCAAAACATACAACCATGTTATCAATGCACTTCTGAGACAACTGCATTAGCTATGCAAATATCTAGCATACAAATCATAATCTGATTCATTTCCATTGTAATACACATTTACTGTTTTTTGAGTCAGTATTTCCATAATGACTTATGTGATACCAACAGGTATTGAACATGCCATGTGATACCTTGGCAAATAGTGTCTTGCCTGTCCCCGGTGGTCCATACATAAGGATGTTCCTGTAGAGTCCCTTATTCTGCCGCGTGTTACGAGTGGCGATTGCAATGTCCCTCACACGCTCCTCCAGGGTTGGCTATACAGGAGAGAAAAGAGAGGACAGAGAAAGACCAGGGAAAATTATAATTTTTCCCACAAACTAACAGAGTGATCAATCAGTGCGTGTAAAAATGTTTGAAATCTTGACATGCTGTATATGATTCAAGATTCAAGATTCAAGATTCAAGATGGTTTTATTGTCATATGCACAACAATTACAGAGCAATCGCTGGCAATGAAATTCTTAAGTCTTGGGCTCCTCCAACAGTGCAATAAGAAGTGTAAATAATAAAAATAAAAGAAACATATGGAACAATACTGAATGTATATTATACACTCACAGCGAGCACCACTCCCTCCAGAGCATCCTGTGGTTTGCTTCTCAGACGCTTAGTTGTCTAGAGGAAGAAAAGGAGTTTAGAATAAAACAGAGGCCCTAAAGTATGATACAGTATATAGATACAGTAATAATACTTGACTGATTGTGTTTACCTTAAGAGGGTGCTTTATGGCCTCCCCAACAGTGATCCTGGAGGTCTCTCGGACCAGTGAGGGCTTTCCCAGGCGAGCCTCGATGTAGCGCCCCACTACACCTGTGGCATTCCGCGCAGAATATACACCTACTGCCAGTAAGGTGAACCCAGCCACCTACAGGGCATTCAACAACACAATCTATCTCTCTGGACAAAGACATACAAAATCACTATGTGTAATTGAGACTTGAAACAAATGTTTGGATGCAGCAACTTTTCAAGACAGTGTCTTGATTAGAGTATTTATTTTCCAATTGCAAGACCATGAGACTTGAGATATATCAGGGATGGTGGGGGAAGCTTTTTACCGTGGCAGTGAGTTTATCCCAGTCGGACACAAAACCCCGAAACCCTTCGCCAAACACTGCTCCTGCAGTCCTGCCATGAACAAAACACAATTATTACAGTCAGTGCTCCTATTATGGCCGCTAAATACCAAACTGCATTCTTGGATTCTGTTCTTGGCTTCTTGTCCAGACAGAAAAAACGACTTGCTGATCAAATTAAATGTATGACATAAAAGATGAGCAACATAATAAGAACTTGAATTGAGCACTGCAGTTACATCATAATAATGAGTGGACACAGAAAACTAATCAGAAACTCACAGAAATGGAATCAAATTAAATAGAATCTCACCTTATGGACTCTAGGACTGTTTGTCTGTGTTCAGCAGCTTTAAGGCGGATCTGTTCTCGGATGAGGTCTGCGTTCTCTCTCTCTACCTTGGCGCGAGCTTTAGCCTCCGCCTCCACGCGAATCAGCTCGTTCTTGTGCCTCAGATCCATCTCATGCTCAATGGTGGCTAGGTAGGCAAGGGGGGAGCCAAGTAAGGCACTTTTTTAACCAACCTTGAGTACTGCGGGCCTGATTTACTAAACATTTCATCATCTACTAAACATTTCATCATCTTCAGATGGAAAAATATATAGACAAGGCCATGACAACTCTCTGTATAATTTACAGTTTAACTTTCTCTTTATCTGTATTTCCCCCTATTGCTCTACCGTTTATGGTTCATTCCCCCCTGGTAAATAACATGCAAACTCTGCACCTTTGCAAAGATAACTTGTAAACCTGGATCTGTGTGTTACAATGCTGAGGAATGTTCCCTCACCTTTTCTCATAGCCTCCTGTTTCATGACCGATTCCTCTTGTTTACGCAAGTTCTCCTCATTGAGGGATTGCTGCAGGTACAAAACACAATGATGAACATCCCATTTCATGAATATGGCATATGTCAGATATTCAATACAAATCCAATATAGATCTTACCTGTTGCCTGAGTTGATCATCATATCTCTGTCGGGCAAGTTTGTCTTGATACTGTGCCCTCTAGAGGTAATACAAAAGAGAAAATACCTTAGCTCTATACTAGAAATAATTTCAAAACAGAATGTGCAAGGAAAACTTGTTATATAATCTGTAATTAACCCTGTGCATCTTGCAGATAGATGCACAGGGTTCTTGACAGGAATATGTAGTCAGTAACTGTGTAGTCAGTAACTGTTTTACAATACAACAAATTCCATACTGCTTGATTTTGCTTGGTCTCCTCTTGGAGGGTTTTCCGTCTTTCTTCTCCCTGGACGCGGATCTGCTCTCCCTTCAACTGCTCAAGGGCTGCCTCATATTCCTATTGGTGAATGGGATTGAATTCAGACATATTCCAAAGGGACCAGATTTGTAGCGCAGAGAACTACAATTCTTGAATCTGACTGTTGGTTGCCAGTTGGGAACCCAGTGTTCCCTTTATGAAAAGACGACAATATTAGAATGTCTCACCCATCACAATGCAATAGTGGATTACACATTCGATTGTTTGCTGTAAATAAATACAGATACAATTATAAGGCAAACTCACCTTCACTTTACTCTGATGCTCCATCTGTACTGACTGCTCCTGCATACGAGCCAGGTCCAGCGCCTCTTTCGCATGGCCTACAGAGTTGAAGGTAAGAGGACAGTTAAGTTATCTAGTTATCCTGCAATTGCTTTTAATTCAATTGTTTATTCAACATAAGTTATTCAACGTAAGTTAACACTATTTGATTTAGGTTATAGCAATAACTGAAGGACTTATACCCCAACCACACCACTTTATTTTCGAGTTTAGTTGAGCTTTGGACAGAAAGTACTGATACAGTTATTGTACACAAGTATGTGCCATGCAAGTACCACACACTTGACATTCATTAACTAAATATACACCCCCATGTAGAGAGCCACACACATGCTCTTCTGCACCCATGAACAGATATGTGATCCTCTTGAACATGAGGAGCAAGAGACAACAACCACATAGGAACACTTTGTTCTTTCATTCGCTAACACGCCCACCAAATCGCCACAGTCTGTTGCACACGGCACCTGTCAAACCCAGTCGGCCCAATTCAAGGCATATTGATTACTGTTCATGCACATTCAATTTAGGTCTATAGGTCGTTATGTTTGAGCTGACTTTTTTTGGCGACGAGTAGCCTAAAACTGATACAATGTTTATTCAGAGTCTATACACTGCAACACTGCTACAGGGAGATAACTTCCATGCACCCTTTAACAAGCTTCAAGCATATGCTGTTGATACATACGTGATCTGTCGAGTTCCCTTGCTGCTTTTGCGGCTCTTTCAAGTCCAGTCGGGTCGAAGTTACTCCATTTGTCCTTGGGTTTATCCCCTCCCGACGCGCCCGAACCCCCTTCTGCGGGAGTAGATGGTGTTTGGTCATCCGCCGGGGGTGTTCCGGACCCCTTCCTCCAGCCGAAGAGCCACGACATGGTTAGTGAAATGAAGTCCCCTCTTGCTCCTCGTGCTACCCGCTACCTCGGTAGCCTGAGGGTCAAGAATATCTTGATGACCCTACTTCTTACCCCTTCACAACTACCACAGAGCGCCATGCGTGTCGAGGCAGCTCTGCGCAAGCGCAAAATATGGTGGGCAGGGATACGTGAAATACTGTGTGCTTATTGGTTACCTTACTCCGACAACGTCGTTTCATAGGTTTCATGGAGGACATCAATGTGTAGCGCGTAATGCTGCGTATCTGACTCTATACCCCCCCAAACTACCTATTGAGATAGATTCTGAGACGACACCGTTGCTCACAACACATATTTTCATAGATCAGTGAAAATGCGCAACTCCAAAAGGATGCCCGTGATAAGGCTTGGTTCCACCTTCCTCCTCTAGGATGTCCATGACAGGTGAACCATCATTGCATAACATACTGTAGGAGTAGCCAACATTATTTTAACTGCTATGTCTGAACAACAGAAAAGTCAACCTGACGGGATGTAATGCAGAAGATGCATTGAGGCCAGTGCATTGAGTCATGACTTCATTCTCTTACAGATCTATTTTTATAGGTGTTTTTTCTTCTTCAAATCTATACTAGGATCATGTAAAAAGTGAAATTATGCCACTTGTGCCTCAGAGGACAAGTTTGAAATTATGATTATGTTAAGCAATATATTTAGCCTACTCTGTTAAATCAGTTATGGTTAAAGAAGAGGTTTATCATTAAACATAAGTAGAACGATACTGAACATAAACAGAATAAAATTATAGCAAATATGGAAACATTGAATTTGGACTGCACTGCAAAACTGATTTGTAGGAGAGAGGGGGCCAACGCTCTAGCTTATAAGCATTGGAAGTGAGGGAAGTGTCAAGCACTTAAGTACTCCAAAGTTATACGTAATTGCAATAGATGTGACTAATTATAGGTCTATTGAAAGATCGGCAGGATAATTAAATCAAACCTTGACAATTATTACAGCTTGCAATGCTCTGACCTCAATTCTAACTGACTGTGCAGTTCTATGCCCTTCTGTAACCAACCCCCGTCTATAGCAATGAGAGCTGTAAAAGAGGCTCTGACATAATATCCAATGCACCGATAACTTGCAGTGTAGGCTGCTCATGAAAGACGGACGTCAGGCCAGTGCACAGGGGCTGGAGAGCGGCAAGTTACATGGTAGAACCGAGTATAATATTGAACTCAAACCAGCGAAAATGTCGGTGCGTGATGGTGTTAATTGAAGGTTGTTTTAATTTGGAATGTCTTTTAGAGAGACAAATTAAAGAGATTAATGGATAGATAAATGGGGACTATAAAATAAAAAGCTGAATGGTTGCACGGACCACCTGCACGGCCACTGCCTGTGCGTGACTATTTAGCGTCAAATCAGTGACATAGAACTAAATAGTATTGTTCATATTTTCAAGCAGTGTTGATCCAAAACATGTTTAAGTTAGGCTATATCAATTGTGTGAATGCAATTGGTGTGCAACTGATGAACTTGATCTTGAATAAAGTTTTTTTTTGTTGCATATTTTCACTTGCACTTAATAAATGAAAGCAATGCATATTAGTGGATAACCTTCACTAAAATGTTATAATTTGAAAGTTTACCCTTCCCCGCACGTATTGTGTAAAGACAGTGAGAAAGGTTACTTGAAATATTAAGTGATGTAATAAGCTTTGCTGCCACTAGAGGGACCCTAACCCTAACTCATACTCATAGACATACATATTCACTCAATGTATATGTATGTCTATGAGTATGGGTTAGTTACAAATTACACATGGTCCAAGTTACACATGGTCCAGAGCTGGGTTGGGGGTCAATGAAATCAACATTCACAGTTCTTAATGGCACTCCAACAGAGAAAGTCCATATCCAATTCTACTGACAGGAACGGAAAAGAGAGAGAGAGAGAGCGCAAGGTAAAAATAGAAACCCTAACCCTAACTTCCCTGAGAGAAAGAGAAAAAAATGGAAAAGGAATGTGTTGAATGAGCATATTACTCAGTGTGTATTTTAGTGCAGCATTTTACCGTAGCAGGGAAGGATTGTACAGCCTTACAGCTCCATCATGGTATGATGTGCAGCTCTGCATCACCATTAAATGTTTGTCTGTTCAGTGAATATACTGTACATGTATATGGCATAAATAATGCTGTGGAGTAAAAGCCGAAACATTGTTAAATGTGTAAATATTATTGATGTACATATCAATATAAAGGTACTCACTCCAAAGAGCTTGGAGGATCTGTTTTTATTGAATTGCGCAAAAAGAAAGTCAACAAAAGTGAACCACAATAGGCCTAGGCCTACTTGCTGAATGTTTTTTGGTATTAGATTAGATTTAGATTAGATTCAACTTTATTGTCATTGCACAGAGTACAAGTACTGAGACAACGAAATGTAGTTTGGCATCTAACCAGACAGTGCAAATAGTGGCATAGTGCAAAAGACTGAAATTGTAGACAGTGCATGGTATTAAAGAGGTATGGGCGGAGGGTACACTGATACTGGGAGTCAATGTTCCTCTTGCTGGGGGGTGGAGGAGGGTGGCTGGGAGGGGGGGTGGGCTGTGCTACAGTCCGTGGCTGTGGTGAGGTGTCCCTACTAATGCCTCGCGCCCTCCGCAGACACTGCCTGCGCTGGAGGACCTGGGTGTGCAGTTTGTTGTTTGCTAATAGCAGCATGGAGTTCTTTCATTGCTAGCTTAGCATTAGCATCCGAAGGGATATAGGCTGCAGTAATAACAATAGTTATTACAATAACTATTAACTCTCTAGGTCGGTAAAACGGTATCCATGCCATGTCTGCTTACTGAATGAATAAGCACAGGACAAGGACTGCTGAAGCTAGTCTATGTAATGCATGGTATTCAAAGAAGATAATGATGGAGCATCACACACTTCAATTAGGTTTTTATTTCACCTAACGATAGGTTTTTACTCTTATATTTGATTATGCACTGTGCATTTTAATAAAACATGACACTGATGGACATTATTATTAAACCTTTATTTAGGCAGGAAAGTCCTATAGAAGGTCTCTTTTTCACATCGACAAGTGCATGTTATATACTTCAGAAAACAGAGACACAGAAAAAGAGTAAGAGACAACATCACTAACCTAAAACTGCATCTCAATAGCGGCTAGCTTTCTCCGTTTCTTTTGCTTTGCCTGCACTGATGTGACAGCTAACTGAGGGCAAATGTACGAACCAATTAAATCAACAAGAAGATATTATCTTAGGCTATGAGGTGCAGCAAGAACGAAAGAACAAATATATACAACAGAGAGTGCATTCATGTTTTTGACTGCGTTCACATTTTGGCCCAAGTGGCTATCCGTTGAAATGCGCACGACTACGAATCACACGTCAGTGAGGGAGAGAAGCAAAACAGATAGCGGATGCTGCTGTCATGCATATCAACTATCTCCTTATCCCGGCTTTAACTGGTCCTTTATTATGCTGTTACATGCAAAATTGTCGTAACTAAAGGAAAATGATTGGTAAGTCTGCCAAAGGTTAATTGACCTAACGGCCCTGTAACGTTATATGACAGCCCATGGTAATCGTTAACGTCAATGAATGGGTCAATATGGGCACCTTGTTTATAGATGCAACGTGTGTCTGGTGTTTTTAAGAGACGTGCAAAGTCATTAAATATGTTGTAGTATTTACAGAACCATTCATTACACAACTATGTTGTCAAGATAGCTGGCTGGGTCTACTTCCTGGTTTCATACATTGTCTAATCTTATATTGTTTATTTCCCAGCAAGCTCACATGTCAAGCTACCAGTTTGACAGTTGTTTACATCTCATTAATTGATCAGGGTGAACAGGTCTTTCCCCATTCAACATGGTTAGCTTTGAAACAGGCTTATCAGGTTTTTCTTCCTCATGTGAAATGATCATGTGACAACATAGCAAGCTCATGCAGTCAGCTACCTTGCAAACACTGCAGTCTCTGTTGTCTGTTCTACTTTGGCATTCTTACTTCTTAGAACATTCTTCAAGTGGGACTAGCAATTCCATATATTTCTAGCAGTCCTCTTTCCGGCTGTGTGATTGCCAGGCACACCCTCAGAATCTTCCTAAGACTTCCCAAATGAACAAAACAATGTACTGTACCATAACTCTGGTGTGACCTTGCTTGTTGGAATTGGCTATATTATAACCCAACACTCCCAACTACTTGGTTTGAATACACTCTTTGTATCCTCAAGCATATGGCAAGATCAGCTTACACTACCCAAATCCTTTGTCACTGTTTGGTCACATGGTATACCTGAAAAGTGAATGTTTCAGGTGGACGTTGGCTCAGAAGTAACTTCACTCTAATGAAAATGCATACTCCAGTGTACTCTATGGAACCTCCACTGTGACTCTTGAAAACTACATGTTAGTAAGTCCAGCTCTCCCACTAGTATGAATGTTCTTGAAGAAAAGTGTGTGATTTTGTGTCGACATTGAGATGATGTCCGGTAATATTCGCTTAGGGCAATGTAAGGCAAAGTAAAACCCTGTTCTAAAAGGAGGGATGACAGATGATCAGAGTTAGCCTCTTGAACTCAGGTGACGGTCTTGTGCTGCTGAAGCCCATTTAGCACTGTCATTTCCTTTGCTTTCAACTGGAGACAATGTTGTCCACCATTAGACTAGCTTTTATGAAGAAGCAGACATTTAGGGTATTCTTTAACCAGTGCAAACAAATATGGTATTGTGTTGTATACATTTTTTTATGAACTGTAAGAAAGACTATAAGAAAACAAAAACCATACAACCAGTGATTGTGCAGGCCAGGGAGGCAAAACTAAAGACACCTAGGCCTACTTACCAGAAGAGCCTAGTTTATCTTTAGTGGTTTGAATGGTCTATCTGTGGTATTAAGATTAAGATCACTTTTCATTGTCCATTAACATAACTTAACTGACGTTTGTTCTCTTTGCATACCCCACTAGCGAAGCATCAAAGCACCTTGTGCCTTTGCTGTCCAGAATAAAAGGATTGTGCACTAACTAAAATAATTGGTGTCTGAAAAACACTGCAAGCCAGGGTATTGGCAAGTGAAAGTAGGCTTACTAATTTTTTGACAAACTTTAATTAGCTCTCACATAGTGACATAGTGACCCATTGTTAACACAGATAAGAGCATTGTGGTGGTGATTATTATTCCATTCACATGCATTTCTAATACTGTAATTCCATAATTCTCTAAAGGACTTAGATGACCCTTGATTTTCCAACAGTCCCACGTGTTTAGCACCTGATGGATGTAAATTTGTGTTGGGTTCTGATGGGGTAAGACAGTTGAACTAAGCTCATGAGGCATTTAGTTATATTCTTTAAGAATCAATGGCTATATACAGTAAATATGGATGTACCAATGGCTGTATAAAAATGTATGTACCAATCTCAGATTGCCCCTTTAAGCAGCATGTTTTTGAGTAAAATATGCTCTACGTTCTGCATCTGAAATGAGACTTGCTTCCCCATGTTTATGTTCTGTAACTGATGAGGGCAATTCCACAGTAACAGAATGACCCTTTGACTTTTCACTTTCAAACATATGGCAAACAAAATCCCTTCATAGGACGATTAAAAAATAAAATACAAGTAGGCCTATGTCATGTGCAGACACACACAGAGACACCCAATCTGCTCCTAGTTTGCCTCTGCAAAATTGAAACGTTCTTTATTGTCTGCAAACAGTGTGGGAAGGATCCTAATAATCTGTCTTAGGGACACCACACCATATGTGTCAGTTTGGTAACAGAATTACCAGTTTTAATCACGTATTAATTCATAAACTAAATCAATAACAGTAAAAACACTACAAGTATTTTGTAGATCTACCTATACTTCTCACTTTTGTTAACTTTCATCATCCTAGCTCCTCATGAGGCAGAGACATTTTAAAGTTTCTTACACTTATGTGGGTTTTTCGTAAAGAAATTCGTAATTCTTAAACGTAAAGAAGCCAAACCATTTCCTAAAAACTAAATGAACGTGTAGATATTAGTTGAGCGGGGTCTATCCTTTGATCTTTTTCTAAACACCTTTAGACTTTTTCTGGTAGATGTTTTCTTAGACGCTTTTCCATATGACCAGATGTTAAAGCCTTTGCTTATCCCTATTCTTATGATGGAAGATGGTTGAGAAAGGTATTTCTCACTTCATTTCCCAAAATGATAGCCTATTAGAAACGATTAGCTTTCGTTTGATACCCAATTTGATATGCTCTGATGAATTTTACATTTTGATCCTCATGGGTCCTTTACACGGAATTGCCCACAACTATTCAAATTAAACCTTCAAAGAGTCACGAGTAGGAGAGTCGTTTAAACATTTTTAACATAAAGCTAACAGCGGAACTGAGAATGAAATGGGTTTAGACGGCTCCCCAGGTTGTTAAGCACATATATACAGGTGCGCCTCGACACGCGACGTGTCACACTTTCGGTAAAATACCGCAGATCTGGTGTTGAAGGTAAGGAATACGTTTGCTACGTTAAATAAGTTGGCTTGAATAAACTGAATAATTTGTGTTGATCAGCCTTTTTGTTTTAATATGTCCTAGAGTTGCGTCTACCGCTGTAAATATGCAACCAATGTTGGCTTATTCCAGAGGTCTTGTTTCCATTTGACCTATTCCATCTTAATTAATCGATTGATCAATTTAAAATGAATCCACTGTAGGTTATTCATCGTTTTGGCAAATATATCTTTTAGCATTATTGTTCCTGTAGTAGCCTATAGTTTCCTTCCTTGTTTTCTTACAAAGGGCTTTGTTTTGGAAGATCACATTTCTTAGCTTGCAAGAATAACCCAGTTTGCGATTATAACCCAGTATTCTTTGTTTTGCACAAAGCCATGTTTCACTCAAGCTTTAGGTAACCATTATTTAGATTTGATTTCCTCAATTTTCATCTACTTTTACTTTTTCGTGTAGATCACCTTCAGGAGGCGCTATCAACAGCTCTCTGGAGTTCATAATGCTTGTTTACTAATGTTTGCATAGCGGGTGTGTACATGTATAGGTTTTCTTTATTGTAGTATTAACAGTGCTGTGTCTGTGTTGTCTGTACTGTATCTGATGTCTGTATCCTGTTTCATATAGGGAGTCCGGAGGAGCCGCTGGGTGGGCTTTCCTCCCCCTGTCCCAGGGGACCCCATCACAGACCAGACTCTCACATGGTCAGTACTTTGAATCATACATCTATAAATCAACAGTGCTTATCAGCATATTAAAATTCCTGAATTTGGTCTCTCTCTGTCTCTCACCCTCTCTTTACCTGTATCTCTTTCTTCCTCTCACTCTCTCTGTCTCAGGATGTCCAGGGATACAGATGGGTGTGCTGGCGTGTCTGGCTGTGTCGTATTGGGGCGTTGTTCTCCCTTGGTCTGCTCCTGCTACTGTTTCACTGGCGGCCGCGTCTAGGCGTTCTCGCTCGCTGCAGCTCCTGTCCACAGGCCTTGGCAGATATTCTGCTATTAAAGGTAAAATTGTAACAGAGGGGTACCAAACGCAAACGAGAAAATTGTATATATGTTTGTATTAATGTTACATAAAACGAGAAACAATATGATACTGTATGTAGCCTACACAGTGTTATGACATGGAGAAATAACTGTGCCACCCCAGTTTGATTGTATTAAGTTTTGTATTTTTCCATCACATGCTGAAAAGTGTCTTTTCAGCATGTGATGATTATGTGGTGCATTGTTTATACAAGAAGCAGCACTTGGGTGATAGTTTTGTTTTTGTCTCTTCTCTCAGGACAGGTTTGACCAGCAGTATGTTGTGGAGGTTCTCACAGAAGAGATGGAGGGCAGGTTAGCTTCATGTCTTCATCTGCAACAACTATTATATTATTGTGGGGGGACATGCAGCGTTCGGCCTGTAGAGGCAGCTACAGGACCGTGGCCAGGGTTACGGAGGCGAGGCTTCGTTGCGCACCTGTTGCGAATGAAGCCTCGTTGACGGAAAGGTTTAAGATGTGTGTGCCTCTGCTTTTGAAGGAGAAAGGCTGGAAAGCCAAAGGACTGAAAAGTCCCTAGCAAACCACAAAATAAACGACAATTCCCTCATCTCAACACTGCGTCTGCCTCTGTGTGTCACGGACATTGCTACAATTATATATCTCCTTTTAAATCTTTAATCGTAGCCATAATATTGAGTTGTTCATAACAAAAAAGGCGAGGCAAAATCATTATTTGACGGGAATGTCCAGTCTTTGAATATATGTCTGCTGGAAGCCACAGACCGCTTTACCCCTACTTGAATTGATGCTTTCCCTGCATCACCCTGTTTTATTTATCCCAAACTTTTGACAATGAAACGTCTTTTCCCCTGTAGTATGGAGCAGAATGGAGGACAGATGGAAGACAATGAGTGGAGAGATACAATCCAGCTACACAAGGAGGAGGTACGGACAGAACAAGGATTGGACAGAGAACTCTAGAGCTACACTTTTATGACACCACTAATTTTTTATGTCTTTCAGAAAGAGTTGCTGCGATACTACCTGTTTGAGGGGCTGCGCTACATCTGGATGGCCAGGAAGGGAGCCTTCTGTCGTGTTAGGTACTGTGGGAGGAGATGATATGGAAGTGTGGGATGACCGTTGGGACCGAAGTTTGTGTACTCACAGAAATAGGATCGGTGGAGTGGACATTGCTGCAAAATCTGCAGAAATATTTCAATGTTCACCCAATGTGTCAGCTTTGCATGTCAATTCTACTTATCCTAATTATTGGTTTTACAGCACTATAAATAAAACTGTTGTCTTATTGGTCTCTCTTTTTCCCAAAAAAGCAATTATAGAGTGGAGGAATTGTGTTGAACTAATGTCTGTTCGCTCTTCCTCCACAGTGTCCTCAATGAGGACTGGACATGTGACGATCTGTACCGTTTCCAGGAAGGCCTTAGTCGTTTGGAGCAGAGCTCCAGGTACGTTGCCCTTTCTCTACCTTTCCCTTGTTTTTCCTCACACACTTCACTTCTTCTCCATTTCTATCCAAGATCTCACTCCATCCCTCTCCTTCTTTCAGGAGGAAGGTCTATGGGACCAACCTTATAGATGTACCTATGAAGTCTTATCTGCGGCTATTTGTTGATGAGGTGATTTTACTATTCTTTGCACACCTATCTACACTCTCATTTGGTTACACATATAAAAAAAGAAAACAGATTTACTAGCCATTTGCAGTGGTGCACATTTTAAAGTTGGAATCAAAAGTCAGACAACAGCCAAACTGAGTCATTAGTTCATGGTATTTTACCTCTTCTCTGAAGCCTTCTGTTCTTTCATGTTTCTTCCCTGCTGATAGTAACAGGCACACATGCAGCACCATAGCCAACACTGGATAAATCTTGTTTTGTGCACCTACACTTCAAGTAACTGAGGTAATGTAAGTCCTCTTTACTCCATACCCCTCTCCTCCACTTTCAATCCCTCCCTGCATCTTTCCAGGTGCTCAACCCATTCTACATATTCCAGTTGTTCAGCATAATCCTGTGGATCTCAGACAACTACATATATTACGCTTCCTGCATCTTGGTAATTTCCGTCATATCCATCAGCATCTCTCTGTATGAGATCCGCAAGGTGAGTGAGGCCATGGCCCAGTCCAGAAACAACCCCTAGCCTCTATCACAAAAGACTATATATGATCTGATCTGATTGTCAACATGCTGATAACTGAAATTCATTGTCCCTGTGATTTCACAGCAAAACACCAGTATTCGTAGCATGGCTCGGCTTGTAACCAATATCACTGTGCGCAGAGGTTCCGGGGGTGAGTTTTCCTCTTATCTTGTACAAACAATGTGTCTAAAGACATTTTGGCCTGGTACCATCTCAGCCTCTGCCGCCTTCCCTTAGTTTTTACTCCCACAAAGTCAGCAGAAAGGATTTAATAAGTAGAAGGATATAGCAGAAGACTTACCTCCTCTCCTATTGGTTGGCTAGGTGGCTCTATAACCCTGTTGCTTGAATTGATCCAGTCCTTTTAGAACTGTGAATGTCAATTTGATGAAGAGGACGGGGTCTGGAGAATAATATCCTGTCTTTCAGAGGAGGAGTGTGTGAGCTCAGTAGAACTGGTCCCAGGGGACTGTTTGGTGATTCCCCAGGGCGGAATGCTGCTGCCTTGCGACGCTGCCCTGCTGTCAGGGGAGTGCTTGGTCAATGAAAGCATGCTTACTGGTGAGACCTTACAAAGAAAACGTTTTTGGATCAGCTTAACCCCCCCAAAAGTTTTAACATTAACCGTTAAAGGGGAGCACGCAACACTGACTCTGTAGATCAGTGTTTGTGCAACTTCTTCCTAATTTCTTTTGGAGAAGTCATATCTTACCCTCTGATCTCTCATCCTGCCTTTAGGTGAGAGCATCCCTGTGATGAAGACCCCGCTGCCCACTACTGGGGGGCAGTTCTGTTCCGAGGCCCAGCGGAGACACACCCTCTTTTGTGGCACACAGCTTATCCAGGCCAAAAGGGGCGGAATGGGAGGGGGAGGGACAATTGCTGTTGTCACAAGCACAGGTTAGACTGGTCCCTTTCAGCTGGACTTTTGTAAGTCATTTAACCCTTTCAACAACATTTTCCATTTCTATACATACTGTTCATCATTTCACTTTTCTTTTATACAGTGCCTTCGGAAAGTATTCAACCCCTTCACATTTTCCACATTTTGTTGTGTTATAGAGATTTAAAATGGATTCATTTAAAAGAATTTACCATCAATCTACATACACATAATTCAACTTATACATAGACATGACTATAATACATTATTTAAACATACACATTCTCTTTTTTTTCATTTTTACAAAATGAGACTACTTAATCATACAAGACTGTCATGCTTTTAAGGAAGACATGTCTGATAGCTACAGTAGTCATTGTTTCATGAAAGTGATAGGAGTGCCTTGGGATGGTAACATGTTTCTCCAGTCATACCTGTATTTTCCTGTCTTTCTTCCTCAGGGTTTTTCACAGCCAAAGGTGACCTTGTTAGTTCCATCCTCCACCCCCAACCCATTAACTTCCGCTTCTACCAAGACACTGTCAAGTTCCTGCTCTTACTGGGCGTTGTTGGTAAGCTCAAACACTAAAGCAATAACACACGAGAGGGTGTGCTATATTGCGAATATCGGAATGGCTGTAATGCAGTCATAGTCTCTGAGAACAGAATCCTCACTTCTGCACTGCAGTAATGCAATAATTTGTAATAATAACAAGGCTAACAGCGTCAAACCCAAAGGTACTCAACTGCATGTTAATATACAATCAAGCATTCTTGTAGTTCATGGAAAGCTACTTGTTCCCTCAAGTCTGGTTACTGTTTTAATAAAACAGAGCCCTAAACAGTTTAACCATAGCTACCAGCAATGTGCATTGACAGCCATTCCTTGATGCATAGTAGCCATTTTGTTACCTTTTTAGACCGTTTTTATGCTGTATAAACATCATTTAATTATTAATTTTTATTTTTATTTTTTTAGCATTGATTGGCACTATATACACCATTGTGGTCCTTGTAAGAAGCAATGTAAGTATTTGCATTACCCATATGTTTAATACCAAAATTATGACTGGGTGAATTTCTGGAATGATTTGTTAGATTCAAACTTCAAATTGGGTATTTAGGCTTGACTTTCAACAGACCCACCTTTGTACAGTAGTCATCTTCAGGTCCTTTTATTTGTTTTATTTAAAAGCCAGGCTTGTTCATTAATGACTTGACCCTTCACCTACATCCGCCAAAGTTGCTTACTTGGTGGTGTTACCACTGTTATGGTTAGTTGCACTGTATCCTATTTGTAGGGACTTTGTAATCTATTTGCTTGTACTTTGTGTGTATTTACTGTTAGCCAATTTGTATGGACTTTTAGTTGCTCTCCATAAGAAAATGTATGTACAGAGTGTGTATATTGCTCTGTACAATGCTAAATAACTGCGATGTACATTGCCCCAGGCCACATGGTGGGAGCTGGTGGTCCGGACTCTGGACATAGTGACCATCGTGGTACCCCCCGCCTTGCCCGCGGCCATAACCACTGGCACCATCTACGCCCAGCGCCGACTGAAGAGACACGGAATCTTCTGCATCAGCCCTCCGCGAATCAACGTCTGTGGGAAGGTCTCACTCTTCTGCTTTGACAAGGTGAGGCCACACTAGTAGGCTCAAGTGTATTGAGTATTTATGTGTATGAGCGCTGCTATACTAACTGCGTTTGAGCATATAGTGGGTAAATTAGAAGGGTAAATTAGTTTGTTTAACCTTTGTTAGTAAGTTATTGAGAATAAATGCTCTTTTACCATAGTGAACAGTCAAGGCGGTCATGTGAGTTTGCAATACAGGGGATGCAGGTTCAAGAATTGTGTGAGCTAGTGTGCGAGGAAGCAATACTGCTTGCAGCAGCGTGACACCTGTTACACACAGGGTTGGAGTCAATTTGAATTCTGATCCAGTCAATGCAAAATTCCATACATGAATTGACATGCAATGTGCCATTTCCTTTTCACAAATTGAATTTCAATTCACTTCTTGATCAAACTGACCATCAACCACATTCTGGCACTCAGACAGGCACTCTGACGGAAGACGGATTGGACGTGTGGGGGGTGATCGAGAGTGGTGGAGCAGGTTTCTCTGAGCTGGTCCCAGACCCCCAGCTCCTGCCTCCAGGTCCCATGCTTTCAGCCCTAGCCTGCAGCCACACTGTAGCCTTGCTGGGGGGAGAGCTCCTTGGCGACCCCCTGGAGCTCAAGATGATCGAGTCCACCGGCTGGGTAAGTTTCGCTACTGTACCTGCACCTTTTAGTCTTTTAGTAATACCCCTCCTTGTGCAATGTGTGTAGAGAGACTGAGCCTGGTTCAATTTCTGGCCCTATATCTAACAGAATGTTTGGATGGTGGCTATTTTCCCTGTCATTTCTGTCCACCCTTACAGGATCTGGAGGAGCCAGAAGGAGATGGAAATGCCTTGGATGCAGAGTTCGGAGGTCACAGGATCATGGCAGTCATGAGACCCCCGGCATGCCAGCTTCAACCTGAGGGCATAGTGAGTATCCTCATGGCTTGAAACATCCAATGACACATCTAACGCTCTGCTCCATGTCTGGAGTTCCTTTTGATTCTCTGCTCCATAGGTGTCACTCATATGAAAGGATTGGATAGATGAGGTTAATGTGGTGGGAGCTCCTCTTAGTTTATTGCTCACACATATTCAAGACCTTTCAGATCTGTGAGCAGTGAACGCCAAAGGAGTCAAAGCTAAGGGAAGGGACAAGGAATGGAATTGGAAGTTGATTTCAGAGAGAGGCATTCAAAATGGCATGCAAAAGAAATTGAGCCATAGAAAGATTTTCACTGTTCTGGGTTTGTGTTTTAATCATTATTATAATAAATAGTTCGGTCAGCCAGATAACGGTTTGTATCTCATGAAGGGAAGATTTAAGTATATTGCTATCATGTCATTCTACGATCTTCTTTTCCTGTCAGGGCATCGTGCAGCGTTTTCCCTTCTCCTCGTCTCTCCAGAGGATGAGTGTGGTGACGGTTGCCCCAGGCGGACAGCCGGCTCTTGCCTTCATCAAGGGGGCCCCGGAAATGGTAGCCAGTCTGTGCCTGAGAAAAACCGGTACAAAGTGCCTCAGTCAGTCCAGTAGTTGGTGCTACGTCCACGCTGCCCACACATTGGCCTCTGCAAGCGGGGATCTAATCCCCATGCTGCCTATCCCTGATGTCATACTCTCATCTATCGCTCCACAAAATCACAAAGTGGATCAGAGTACGAGTGCTGATCTTGGATGACTTTTGCCTTTTCGGTCATAATGAAAAAGAGTATATGGACAGGTGGGGAGTGGACCTGATCCTAGATAAACACTACTACTCTGAATTGATTTGTGTGTACAGGCTCTGAAGTTAAAGATATTCCACTGAGAAATTCAAATTAGAGAATGTACTGCAGTATTATGTCTTGATCTTGTTCCTTTATGCTTGTAGCCCGGTTTGTCATCTTTTTGTTTTTATCGTTCTTTATCTTCTGTTTTTGCAGTGCCTGTGCAGTTTTCAGACACACTGCGTAAGTTTGCAAGCGATGGCTTCAGGGTGCTTGCTCTTGGATACAAACCTCTAGATGGACATGCTGGCCTGACCATTGAACGGTGGGCAATCTATATTGAAAACACCAAATTCTATGTCCATTGCACCTACAGTAGCTATTGCCTATGTTCTTAAATTATCCCTTAGAAACCGTAGATTAAAACATTCAGTTTCAAATACGGGATCATTTTGATCTGGATTAAAGTTTCTGAAAACGTGTGTGTATGTGTGTGTCATCAGGGGGGAGGTGGAGAAAGACATGCAGTTCCTGGGTTTGCTGGTGATGAAGAATCTGGTGAAGCCAGAGAGTGCTAAGGTCATCAACACCCTTAGTCTGGCACATGTTCGAACTGTCATGATCACTGGTGGGTCTAGGACCTCTTCTTTTCAACAAAAATAAGAATGTCACTAGAAATATATATATATATATATGTGTGTATTTGTTTAATTTATAAAGTGTTTCAAACTATGCTTTACCCATAACCTGTCTCATCACTTCAGGTATACACTCTTACTTGAAGATATTATGTATATGGCTAAAAGAAGGTCAACTTCATTGTTATTATTTGATTGCTAGTTATTTCCCCCTTCTGTATTTTAGGTGACAACATTCTGACTGCAGTCAATGTGGCAGGAAGCTGTGGCATGGTGGGCTTGGACGAAAGGGTGATATTTGTCCATGTGACCCCTCACACGACCCAATCCATGCCCACAATGCGATTCCACCTGGGGGAGGGAGGGGCTGATGCCATAGTCTCCCAGGACTCCATAGAAGTCCTCACTCAGGTTGGTCTTACACATACGCACTGGTCTTTGTATCCTTGCGATTGCTACACAGGCTAACAGTATTCTCTGTATGAAGCCAGTGTACTTAACTCTACTGTACATAGTATTGGTATTGATGGATTGGGTATTGTGAAAGAATACAGCTTGAGGAACATACTTCAGATTCCCTCTCAACAACTGATCTATCCATATATTCACTAAGGAGTGGAACTTGTCACACAGTTTGTTTGACATTTAATAAAAAAACATATAATAAACTGAAATGGACTTTGAGTCTGCTTCGTGTATGAAATGTGCTATATAAATAAAGTTGCCTTGCCTTGCCTTGCCTTTCTCAGGGCCTGTACCAGAGTGGTGTCAAGTATCACCTGGCTATCAACGGCAAGTCCTTTTCTGCTCTGTGTGACCACTTCCCTGAGTACCTGCCAAAGGTAGGACCACAGCACACTGCGCTCCACAGTCACCCATTCAATAGAGAGCCTGTCGTTGACTAGGATGGATCCTGTTTGATGTCATAATGAGTTATACCTGTACACAAATAATAATCGTCTCCACAGCCTCATAAAGTGTGACTATTAATCTTTTCTAAAAATAAAACATAATCATGAGTTTTTATGGAAGCGCCTGTACAGTTTTACCTCTTAAAAAAGTAATCCTGTAAGTAACCCTGAAAAAGTAATGCCCAGTCTAGCCATCCTAAGGCAATGATTCTGATTTGTGAGTGTGTTATAGAGACAATGTATTGTATATTTGTTGTGGTTGCAGGTGTTGATGCGAGGCACAGTGTTTGCACGCATGGCCCCCGAACAGAAGACTCAACTGGTCACAGAGCTGCAGAAACTGAAGTGAGAGAAGAAGTAGAGAGAGATGGAGGCAAAGAACAGAAGGAAGGCAGTCAGGGAAGAGGAGGAGAGGGGTAGAGATGGAAAGGCATAATTAGTGAGTAGGAGAAAGAGACAAAGGCAGTTAGTTGCCAGCTGCCAAGGGCTGTGATGGAGGTGAAAATGGCATGCAAAGGCAAATTCTAGAATAGGTAGAAAGAAGGTATTTGTCCCACCAAAAGTTGTCCCATGTTTATATTTTAAAATGATTTGATCATACTCAGACAATGCTACATCCTTGATTTGTTTGGCACAGACAGACTGACCCAAACTACAGCCCTCATCTTCTCTACTCACCCATCCTTTTCTCCCCTTATTAAGCTACCGGGTGGGGATGTGTGGGGATGGGGCCAACGACTGTGGGGCCCTAAGGGCTGCTGACGTGGGGGTGTCCCTGTCTGAGGCTGAGGCATCCATGGCCTCTCCCTTCACCTCCAAGTCAGACAACATCAGCTGTGTGCCTCTGCTCATCAGGTAGAAGGAAGGATTCACTCTCCCCTACTCTTTGGCCCCTATGCCAGTACTGTAAAAATGCTTGCCCCTTCCTTCCTTTCATGTGGTAATCAACCCTGATTTGACATGGTTGAATTGTTGAAAATAGTGATGTCAAAATGTCCTTAGATCTACAGTGCATTCGGAAAGTATTCAGACCCCTTCACTTTTTCCACATTTTGTTATGTTACAGCCTTATTCTAAAGTTGATTCAATTAATTTTTTCCCTCATCAATCTACACACAATACTCCAAAATCTGGAAAAAGTTAAGGGGTCTGAATACATTCCAAATGCACTGTATATTATTAAGTACAGATCAGGGATTACATGCAGAGGCAGGAAGAAAATATGCATTTTTAAGGTATTCAAACGAAACCTTTGTTCCTTTTTTGATCTGTCTGTTACTCTATCAGCACATTTGAGGGGAACGCCCTGAGCAAGGCACTGCACAGAATCACTGATTTTCAAATCAAATACATACCAAATAACTACTCATCAGAATGAGCTAATCTGAGCAGCGTCTTGACTATTGACTCGAATTTGGGAAACAAATGTCTTCCCTAGTCATGTGATGTACATGATTATCCAGTATTTACTTGCATGAAAGGATAGCCCTACTACAGGGGTAATTAATGCTACCTCTGGAGTGCTGGACAGGTGTGCAGGCTTCTGTTCTGGCCATACACTAACACCTCATTCAGCTAATCTCCCTCTCTTTCCCCCAGGGAGGGCAGGTGTTCCCTGGTGACATCGTTCAGTCTCTTCCGGTACATGGCCTTGTACAGCCTGATCCAGTTCAGCTCTGTGCTCATCCTCTACACAGTGAGTAGTGTTGTCCATGTCAAACTAGCCGTATTGTTTTTAGTCTGTAGTATAGCAATGTGTTGACCCTGGCTCCCTCCCTGCTATTTTGTTTGCCCCATTCAGCTGAAGACTAACCTGGGCGACCTGCAGTTTCTGTTCTTCGACATGTTCCTGGTGACACTGCTGGCCATTGTGATGGGGAAAGGAGGCCCCAGCAAGGAGCTACACCCCCAGAGGCCCCCTGCTAGCCTGTTAACGCTGCCCATCCTGGGTAGCATGTTTCTGCACACCATACTGCTCATCCTGGGGCAGCTGGCCGCTCTGTTCATCACTATCTCGCAGGACTGGTAAGAACAATTGGATGATAGTGATTATTATGATTAGTTTTTACCTGATCAGGAAAAATATTCTGGTGTTTGGATGGGGGGGAAAAGAAGGGTCCCATGATGACAATAGATCCTTGAGAAAGGACTAGGTTGACCGAAGGACCAATTCGAGGTGATGTGGACGTGGCTCAATGGTATTGAGGATAAGTTAAAGGGCAATGCATGGTCTCTGTAAGCACGCATTGCTGCATAATTGTTGTCACTAAAGGGGCGGGGCTAGTGTCCCTCAAAGGAATCCATTCTAAGGCCCACCATTTGAGAAGAGATGAGTATTCCTGTTCTCTCAACAATGGCTTTTATCTGACAGCCCTCCTCTCTTCTTTTTAGGTTTGTCCCCCTCAATTCCACAGTGACGGGGGCCGCTAACCTGCCCAACCTTGAAGATACCAGTGTGTTCGCCTTGTCAGGGTACCAATACATCATCATGGCTGTTGTGGTGACCAAAGGGTACCCGTACAAGAAACCTCTCTACTACAATGGTGAGACAGACCACTAAACCTATTCAAACTTTCCTTGTGTGGGTTTGCTGATGTTGTATGAATGTTGCATGCATTGGACCATCTTTGTTACCTTCTGGTTCAGTCAGTGTTCCATTATTCCTTATCTGTGAACTTTGCTGGTCGATGTGGCAGCAAAATAGACTGATATATTGTGTGCTCTCTCTCTATTGCCTTCCAGTGGTGTTTTTATGTATACTGCTAGTCTTATTTGCTTTGATGAGCTGGCTAGTGCTGTCCCCTCTGCCTTTCATGCGGAAGCTGCTCCAGCTGTATGACATCACAGACATGACCTTCAAACTGCTGCTGGTGGCCCTGGCTGCACTCAACTTCCTCATCTGCTTCATTTTGGAGGTACTGGACACAGGGCCAACTCTACTCTAAACACCCATGAAAGCCTCAGTTGTTACAGGTGGGAGAGGAGCCTGACTGTTTCTGCATTCAGCAATACTCATTGCTAGACAATGAAAAGTCAGCTACAGCAGAAACAGGCAGGCACCTAGGCTTTTCACCCAAACGACACACATAAAATATTCTGCCTGTTGAATTGCTGAACCCTAAAGTAGTTTTTATTAACTTATCCTTTATTTATCCAGGTAAGACCCATTGAGAGATTAATCTCTTTTTCAAGGGAGCCCTTACTATTGCCTGTCTTTATAGGTGCTGATAGACAGAGGGATGCTGAGCTGCTTGCGTCGGAAGCAGGAGTCCAAAAAGCAGTACAAACGTCTAGATGTCCTCCTGTCAGACTCCCCCTCATGGCCCCCCCTGAACCAACCCCTGTCCCCAACCCAGTGCACAGTCAATGGCCTAACTAGCATCAGCCTCGCCTCCCCTCGGACATTCAATCAGCCAAAGAGTGCCGTGGATCCAAGCCGCATCCACTAATGCCCAAGCTGAGGACAGTGAGCCAAATGAAATCTGTTTTATAGAACATTTTCAGTGAAGTACAATACTGGTGAGAGCCAGCAATGCAAGATGATGTGAATAAAGCCTATTCTTTAAACAATCTTGTCAATGCACATGACTGTGTGGGTGTGTTGGAGGTTAGTGTCAGCTGTGTTGATGAGAGGTATGGGCCAGTTGCTTTTGACCACACCAATCGGTCTTTGGATGACATGAGACTCAAATGGATGTTGTGGCATAAATGTGGAATGGGTAAATGTAGAAGATGAAAATACTTTCAGATTACCAGTGGTGAAATCAATATCATTTGTAACTGCAGAGATATGAAAGACAAGCAGCAGATTATTTTATAAATCATTTTTTATTAAATCGGTATTTACAGGCAGTTTTGTGTTCTCACTCAAGAGCTTGACAAACTGTTGATCCTCCCCCTCCTTCCAGGCCTCTAAGTTTGGTTGGTGCAATGAGAGGACATTCCATAAATCCCTTTCAGTATACAGTTTTCCTAGGGTATTCATAGCTATCAAACTTGCAGTTACTCAACTATGCCCTCCCCCTCACTCATTTTGATATTGTTCAGGTGAAAATGATGACTACTCAGTGACCACTCCAAATGGATCTAAACCACATAAGAACCGTCTATCATACATATTCCATTGTATCTGGAGCGTTAAGTAACATGCTTGCCGAATAGGCCTGGATTCTTAGGGAGAAAGAAGGCAAGCTGCAGAGCAACGGTATTCCTCAATTCAAATATCATCATGGCATACCTGGGGGGCTGGAGACTGACTACCTGACAGACAGTTTTAGATTTGTTTCATATCAAACATCATGCATTCTTGGAACAATGGGGTACATCTTAAATAACATTTGAACCCCCCCATACCCAGATATCAAACAGCATTATCCATTTCAAAAGTAGGTGCTGACTTGAGAGCTTTATTGTGGACATCAGCTGTTGTTGCACACAATCTCCTAAACTCTCCCTAAAGTAAAATCTGACATTTCATTCAGTCTCTCACTTGCACCTGAGTTCCTACTTCAGTGAAGCAGATGAAGAAATGAACAAACAGATGACAGTAGATATGATGTAAGGGGGGTTTAAGGGATTACAGCAGTGAATTTATTCCCCATTTGACCCTCTTAATTTCTGCCAGCACCCCCTCTACAGTTTTGAAGTTTGAATTAACCAATATTTACAGGATGATTTAAAAATGAGTTTTTAGTTCATTTAGATTAAAATACTGCTCTGATATCGCTACAATATCATATCATACAAAAAGGCAGAAAAGCTGCTTAAAAATTTACTGAAAATCCACAATATTATCTCCATTTTGTCATTTCATTTTTACCGTTTTTATTATTTTTCTTTTTAATAGAAATCAGACAGTCTGAGGGAGACGCCAGAAAAGCTCAATTTAAAAAAAGAAATGACAACCGTAAACAGAACTTATCAGAAACTTCCACACACACATCACCCTCAATTTAAAAACTAATGGCGATGTACAGATTATTAATCTGTCAATCAATAACCCAGATCAAAAAAATAAAAACAATGCAGGACAACATTAACAAATAAAAAATAAAAAAAAGCTTTTAAGGGATGGGATGTAGGAAGGGGATTTGAGTGATATCTCTAGTATTATTGCTGGGAGAAGCTGGTACCATCCATCCCTCATCTTATTTTGCCATGCCCCCAGTCAGTCACTGCTCTTCTCTCCTCTCTTTTCAGGCATCCTCTGTTCTTTCAAGTCTTTTCAAATGGAAGGGTCCATGGCTGACATCCAGAATAGCCTTCTGCCCTGTAGGTTTTCCATGACAGACTGGTTGGCAGCCCACATTGGGGCAGGTGAGAAGAGAAAGAGGGGACTCCTGGGGCAATGTGGGGTACTTAAAGGGATCATCACAGTGAGCATAGTCCAGATGTCCTTATCACAGTGTTTAACAGAGGAGGGGTAGAGATCGAGAGAGCCGATGTTCCTTCTTAAGTTCCTTCATGCCTTTTCCCTCCTTTTTCCTCATAGCACACATATCAAGTGGGAGCCATGAGAGGGGAAGATATGCATTCACAACAAAAAATCCAAATTGCCCCTTTGCCAGGAGGCCAGCTATCTTGCCCTCTCTCCTCCTCCTCCTCCCTATCTCTCTCTCTCCCTCCCTATGGCAGGATGGCCTCTCGTTCACTTATCTGTGCTGGCGGAAGCCTTGTGTGCCGTCGGGGCCTGCTGGTTGGCGGACAGCCTGATTGTTTGATCGGGTCTCCTCTGAAGGCGTAGTAGAATTTGTACGCCCTGGTCTGGTGGTAGGTAGGGAGAAGAACAAGAGCACGTCAAAGGGGAAGATGCTCATGTGATTTATATTTCCTAGACTTACTTTATTCATACTAGAGTCCAAACATTCACTGGAATACAGGTGAATCTGGTTTCTTACCTCTCTGTGTTAGGCTTCTCCTGAGGCGACTCTTCAGGGCTGGCACTTCCCAGTATTCTCTTCCTGGCCTCAGCGTATTCTGCCTCCCTCTGGGCAAGGGACTTGACCTGTGGCGTGGGTCGGTTCTGGCCCAGAGGCGACCCCAATGACCCATTACTGGAGGGGCGCTTCAGGATGCGAATCTGGGGTGGGGGCGCCGCGGGGAGGGAGTCATCCTGAATCACAATGGCTGTCTTCAAGGGCGATCGCACAGAATTGGTACTAGACACTCTGTGAACAAAAAGATGATGTGTGTGAGCGGAATGGTAGATGGAGAGTGTAACCATTGAACCCTCAGTGTAGTCAGTTAAGTAGGAGTAGGCTATAGGAGTGTGGTCTATGTGTACCATTGGACCCTAGATCAGAGGAAGTATTTTCAAGATCAAATGCTTGATGAGTGTGAAGTGCACCAGAGATGTTGTCTGATGTGAGTGTTACATTGAATTCACAAAGTGTGGATGCATTATACCCTATGATTTGTTTGAGTAATGAGTGATGTGTGCATGTCATCCAAGGACCAACAGTTTCACAAGCAAACTCTTGTGGCCCAATGCTTTTGAGTTGATATTGGCTCTTTGTGCATTTCAGTCAGTCCTTACTCACTTCTCTTTCTGGCTGATCCTAAGCTTCTCTTCTAATCTTCTCTCCATTTCCTGCATTTAGGAAAGAGAGAGAACAAAATATGTGGTTAAAACAAATATGCAAAACAACAAACTAAAAAGGGAGAGCTGTAGCAGGTAGGAAGGAGGGGGGTGGAAACTATGGAGAGCTAGATTCAATTTCAGTTATTTATACCGCAGCAGGGCAGCAGCCAAGCCATTGCAAAGCTTAGCCAGGACACCATCCTGAGATACAGGAGCAGCACTGCATATGAGCTAGCCCTGATATACCCTACAGAAATTGGCAAATACTCTAGGCCATGCAACATCAATCAAACCGCCAAAAAATCACAGTGCCCTCAATCTAATATTCTGCCATAAATCACCAATCTGGAAACCTTCTTGGACTGCTAGCATCCTCAAAACGTGTTCATAAACGTTTGCTGTTAAATTTTGGATAACAACATATTGAGGATGCTAGCAGTCCAAAAAGGTCTCCAGATTGTTGAGTTGGCAGAATATTAACTCAAGAGCACTTTGTGATTCCTTGGCGGCTCGATTGATAAATCGTTGTATGGCCTAGATTATGCAATTTTCTCTAGGGCATCAGGGCTACTGAGGAGCACTGCATCTGAGAATGGTGTCCTGGCTCGGCAAAACTTGGCCTAAATGCAGTAAAAAGAATGGCAAAGGAGGGACTACATTAACTGACAGCTAGTGGGACAGAGAGAGCACCAATTTCATGACATTTGCCTATAGCAATAATAACAACTATTTGAGCAAGCCATATTTGACAGCTAGGCAGAGCCGGTTATTTAGACCAGTCAGGCCACTATCAATGAGGGTTGCTGGCTAACGCGTTAACTTGTCTACTCGGGTTGTAACTTATGGCAACAAATAGTTGGCTAGCTAATGTTAGCAGGTTTGACACACAGATAGCCAACTCAACAAGCTAGCTACATTCGTTACCTGATCAGTAGCTAGTTAACAAGTTAGCTAACACGCCAGTCAGTTTCAAAACAAAAAGACCACATTTGCTAGCTACCTAACTTAGCTGAATAATCAACTTACAACAGTTAGTTAGCTAGCTGGCACATGACTTTTAGCTTGTGTTGGCTAGCTAGCATGATGTGTGTATCTACACTTGTGCCAACTTTTAGTCTAGGGAAGCACTTTTTAGTCTAGTAAGTATAGCTATGAAGCCAAATAAGCTCAATAACAATAACGCATCCTGAAAATACCAATTGATGTGTGCAACTTGTTGTCGGCGCTCGGTACGTAGCTAATTGAAAGCTAGCTAGCTACATGGCAAGTAAGTTACCTAACATTTGCTGCTAGGTCAGCTAGCTAGCCTCCTAGTTAGCTAATATTGGTTTGGCTGCTGCTAGCTAGCTAACCACCTAGCTATTGAAAAACGTTGATGATTAGATATGCAGCTAACGTTAGGCTAGTGGACTTATTTAACTTCCCAGTGTCATCTCTCTAGTTTTAATAATAGCCAGTCAGCTATGTCTAAAAATAACTGTTCCATATAGTTTTCAATTTCTGGCCTAGCTAACGAGCTAACAAGCCAGATATCTATCTAGCTTACGCGTTAGCTAGCTATGTAGCTACATTGACTGACTTCAAATGAGTCGTGACTCCTGTGTTAATGACTCTTTCCCAAGCACAAAGCTCAGAATGTGACTTCGTAAGATGGACTTGCCACTTCACATAGATTTCCATTGTAGCCTACTCTTACCCCACTGTCTGCAGCTTCCTCCCAACTTTCGGCAACCTCATCATCCATGTTTCATTCTTTCAGGCACGCCGTTGAGGAGTTTGCTCTCGAGTCGTGGGCTCCGTCCAGATCCGCCCCCTGTCCCACTCGCTGACATCATTCAGAGAGGTTGCTGTTGCAACTTCGGGCAGAACCATACATATCAAATGAGGCTCTGGTCTGTGCCTAACATCCACGGAATATATCCACAGAATATTAGACTGTACTTGTAGTACGTCCTGTTGTATTTTGTAAAGTTTATTGGCAAATATCTACAGTTGGCTGCCTGGGGCTAAACGTGTATGGCGGCTACTACACATGATTTTGTATACTTTGATCACATTATTTTGATTACACAATAAAATTACTCATATTGGGCGACTACGTAACAACAGCATGTGGTGGGGGTGCATTTAGTTGATTTCGACGCAAATACAGTAGAAGCGAAAACGATTACAATCTACTAAGACTAAGATATGGCAAATAATGATCAAACCAAGGTAAGCTACACATTTATTTTTAGTTATCTAAACCAATATCCTTGTGCTGTTCTGCCTGTGGTTCCGTAGTTGGGTGTACAATTCAGTCCGGTGATAAAAATTAATATGATTAAATCACAAGGATTCATTTGAAGTGCAAATCATTGATTGGTCTATGAGTAGGCCTACTGTTTCTATCTGATTAGACCACCTCTTCAATCTCTCCCAAGGGGTGGGAGACCCATTGCTCTTTAAAGGAGGTACAAGGGATCCTATTGCGGGAGCCTTTCGTCACATTGGAAGAGAGTAGAGAAATTCCAAGCATTCCCATGCGACCTGCTTATTGACACATACCCAAAGGCAGGTGAGTAAAAAGTTACTATATTGTCCACTTATTCTTTCTCTAAGATGCTAGCTTCAATGAAAAGATTCAAATACAGGGTTTCAAAGCAGGGACACAAGAGAAGGAGAATGACAACAGTGTATTGCGATTAAATGTTGATAATAACCAATAAATATCAGTTGAGTCTGGACAGCCATTGACATCAATACATGCAACAGTACTATCCTCTGTCCCTCACTCATAGGGACCACATGCACCCAGGAGATGGTGGATCTGATCTTAAATCATGGAGAAGGCCAGGCTTGCGCCCACACATCACCGCATGCCTTTTCTAGAGATGACCACTCCGAATCCCACTTTGTCTGATCAGAGGTTATGTCGACTAACATCCTCATCCCTCAAGTAAAGTATTATTGACATATAATTGTTAATGAGAATATACTCACTGTATGTGGAATGTTCTGCATGTGAAGGTAAGTATTTCACCTTTTTTTCATGATTGATCTCTGATGTCTGTTTCTTCTCTGCAGTGATTACTCTAGTCGAGAAGATGGCCCCTCTTCGTGTCATTCAGCTCATTCCTCAAACGTTCTAGGAAGCAGGCTGTAAGGTGAGACCATTTATATATTCTACAAATGTTAGCTCAAATATACAGTATTAGCTCAAGTGCTCCTGAAAGAATGAGAAATACAATTACCAGGGGGATTACAAACACCTGATAAAACCCAGTTGAAGTGGTGGTATCCATCTTGTGGTCTCATCACGGTGTCATCTCACCAATGATGAGAAGGGAACTAGGCAGGAAGCCTCAATGTAAACATACTGTGAAAAACTGGATGGGTGGATATAATGTGAGAAAAAACACGTTATGCTATGTATGTATCCCTCAAGGTGATATATGTGGCCCGCAATCCAAAGGACAATGTGGTTTCATATTTTCACTTTGACCGAATGAATCTGATTCAACCAGAGCCAGGACCCTGGCCACAGTATCTGGATAAATTCATGAAAGGACAGTGTAAGTGTTGTACTGGATTGCTTCTTATATACGTGTACAATAAAAAAAAAAAAATATATATATATCTGTAATTTTGTTGCCACTGCTACTCAATTGTTTGACCTAGACCCCATTGAGATAGAATTACATTGACTGAGAAGATTTTTCACAGTAGGATGGGGCTCCTGGTATGACCATGTAAAAGCCTTCTGGAGGCAGAGAGAAAAGAAGCCAATACACTGCTTATTCTTTGAAGACATGAAGGAGGTATGCCTCAATTGACCTTGACTTGACCTTGTAGTATAGTGGTGCTTTTCAAAAAACACATTAACCACTTCTGTACTGGCACTGTCAAAACAGGTCATACATTATATACTGTACTGTAAGTGAATACTGACAGTATTTTATAACACTCAATTTCTCATTACTAAATAATTCTGACTCTACCTCATCTGTTTTTCTCTCAGAACCCTGCCAGAGAGATTCATCGGATCTCTGAATTCTTGGGGAAACACTTCATCAGATGAAATTATTAACAACATTTTCTGCCATGCAAGAAAACCCCATGGCCAACTACTCTGTTGTACCAGATACCATCTTCAATCGTCAGGCATCTGAATTCTTAAGGAAGGGTGTGTGTGAGTGTGTGTGTGTGAGAGAGAGGGAATTCAACTGAATACTGCATTATTCTTCTAAAAGACTACCACATTCTACACTGCGGCATGTCCTGGTTGCCAGGGGCACCAGAGACATATTTTCTTCTGTGGGGCATAATCCATTTTGCATTGCACAACAGTGAGTGTGTGTTAAAGTCAGATCCATTGTTTGTGTTTACAGGAGAAGTTGGAGACTGGCAGAATCATTTCAGTCCACAGGAAAATGCTTTATTTGATGAGCATTACAACTCAATGATGGCTGATAGTACCATTCCATTCCGCTTCTTGATCTTTTTCATTTCAAACCCCTACCCTACACTCCGGAGGTGGATAGACAATCTTAAAGTTTGCCTGACAAATGTTTTTTTACTTGATGGCCTTGTGGTGCCTGACTGCTTCACTCAACAAGGATTTTGTTATTAAACAAGGATTCAACAATTTTTGTTTTTACTGACTATGCTTTTGTTTCACTTTTTATTTATCCATCTATTCTTGTTCTCTCCATGGAATGTAGTGTCTTTGAATACTGAGAAAAGCGCTATCCAAAATAAATGGACAATTATCATTGTCTCTTGCACATTTGATTATGAAGTAGTACATTTTCTACATTTGCATTTGGTGTCAATGTTTGAATTAAGTATTTAATTCCTAAATAAATATTGAGTGACAACACAAATTCTATGTAGCTCATGTGTATTCACCCCATATATTAATCTATATTTTATCGATTCACCTGCCATACTCGCATATACCTGTCTGTACTGTGTTTACAACAATTATATAATAATAAATAGACAGACTAAAATAGATCATTGTCTAGAATTAAGTAGGCCTACTTCGGGTCGGGTCAAACTTATTTATTAGGACATTTACACTCACCGGCCACTTTATTAGGTACACCTTGCTAGTACTGGGTTGGACCCCCTTTTGCCTTCAGAACTGCCTTAATTCTTTGTGGCATAGATTCAACAAGGTGCTGGAAACATTCCTCAGAGATTTTGGTCCATATTGACATGATAACATCACGCAGTTGCTGCAGATTTGTCGGCTGCACATTCATGATGCGAATCTCCTGTTCCACCACATCCCAAAGGTGCTCTATTGGATTGAGATCTGGTGACTGTGGAGGCCATTGGAGTACAGTGAACTCATTGTCATGTTCAAGAAACCAGTTTGAGATAATGTGAGCTTTGTGACATGGCGTGTTATCCTGCTGGAAGTAGCCATCAGAAGATGGGTACACTGTGTGGTCATGAAGGGATGGACATGGTCAGCAACAATACTCAGGTAGGCTGTGGCGTTTAAACGATGCTCAATTGGTACTAAGGGGCCCAAAGTGTGCCAAGAAAATGTCCCCCACACCATTACACCACCACCACCAGCCTGAACCGTTGATACAAGGCAGGATGGATCCATGCTTTCATGTTGTTTACGCCAAATTCTGACCCTACCATCTGAATGTCACAGCAGAAATCGAGACTCATCAGACCAGGCAACGTTCTTCCAATCTTCTATTGTCCAATTTTGGTGAGCCCGTTCGAATTGTAACCTCAGTTTCCTGTTCTTAGCTGACAGGAGTGGCTCTGGTGTGGTCTTCTGCTGCTGTAGCCCATCTGCTTCAAGGTTCGACGTGTTGTGCGTTCAGAGATGGTCTTCTGCATACCTTGGTTGTAACGAGTGGTTATTTGAGTTACTGTTGCCTTTCTATCATCTCGAACCAGTCTGGCCATTCTCCTCTGACCTCTGGCATCAATATGGCATTTTTGCCCAGAGAACTGCCGCTCACTGGATATTTTCTCTTTTTCGGACCATTCTCTGTAAATCCTAGAGATGGTTGTGCGTGAAAATCCCAGTAGATCAGCAGTTTATGAAATACTCAGACCAGCCCATCTGGCACCAACAACCATGCCTCCAAGTCACTTAAATCACATTTCTTCCTCATTCTGATGCTTGGTTTGTACTTCAGCAGGTCGTCTTGACCATGTCTACATGCCTAAATACATTGAGTTGCTGAAATGTGATTGGCTGATTAGATATTTGCGTTACCTAGCAGTTGAACAGTTGTACCTAATAAAGTGGCCGTTGAGTATATTTATGAGAGTAGTCTCGCAGTTGCCTTCATAGGCCCCCCAACTGTCGTTGGCATCGAATGACCTTTGAAACAGAACACAGAACAAGCCAGACTGAGCGAAGCTCGATCATTAATACGTATCGGCTACGGATAGTAGTAGTAGGCTAAATATTCTGCAATTCAAGTAAACCATTAAAGGCCTTAGTATTTTATTAATATTAAAGTTAATTGTTGCGATGCCGAGATGTGTTGATTGTATCGTTTTCTAGTTTGGTCGCATTTGATCTCAAATCGAAAGCAGTTGCATCAAGGGAAATACATTATAATCATTATTCGGCTACACAATGTTATCATTTATCACCTCGTTTGTTCCTAATTTACCGGATTGGCTGACACTGGATGCAAACCCCCTGGACAGTTTACTTAAAGGTAAGATCTTGCGACATTAGTTTGACATGAACTGTGGGTAAGATTAATTTACAGTGTCACTGTTTGCTATAAGTATATTTAAATCCTACCACTCATTCTGAGGTATGTTTTTTTTTTTAGTATCGTGCTTTCTGGACACTGAAATGTTTTGTTGGTGATGACAGGTGATAATAAAAATGTTTTGTGGCATGCAGGACTTGTGGGCGCATGTGGGATCTCTGTGCTCTGTAACTTGATGAGGGTACACTTATTCTTAGAGGCTGAGAGGTGAGAAACATGTCCGCCATCAGAGATGAAAGTGGGAAATGTTGAAAATTGTTAACATAATAGGATTCAATGAAATGTACGTACATAGACCTTGACCTATCTGAGACATGAACTGGGCGTGCCAAAGTGCTCTTAGCTCAGCTCTCTCTCTCTCACTCACACACACACACACACACACACACACACACACACACACACACACACACACACACACACACACACACACACACACACCCAAACTCACAAGTGTGACTCGGGTTAATCATCTAAAACTGCAATTGTTCTGTGCAGGTGAATAAAATGTGCTTGATTTCAAAATAAAGACCTCTCCTTACACATGACAAATTTGTTCAAGATCACAATTATCAATCCATCCAGGGAAATATTCTATTTTAGTCCTTTGAGATGTGGGTTACTATTCTACTCTGTACACTCTCTTCCCAGTTCAAACAATGAGGGAAGCCGTCAAACGTCCTCCATGCAAAAGACACCAAGACATCAAGGCAGTGCTAAAATTGGGCTGAGTGGGACTCTCCAGTTTTGGTTCCTGACGGGGCTGCTGGCTGTCGTGGGTTCTCGAGTTGCCTCCCTGGTGGTTCTAGAATTCTCTCTCAGAGCAGTCTCAGCTTGGGCCACAGCTGGACCAGTAAGGAGGCCCTTGCATTCTAATAAAGTAACACAGTTAACACTAACATGAAAAACTTTCTAGCATTTCATATGAAATAACCCTGATCTCTCTCTCATTTCCTATTACGCTCTCCAAATCCACAGGGCTCCACTAGGTTTCTGCAGCAAATTGTTGTACAGTGCCAGTTCTCCCTGGGCTGTGCTCTCAGTTGCAGTCTCCATTTCCTCCACGAGGGGGCACCCCAACGTTGGCTGTGTTTGCTCCTGGCTGGAGCACTGAGCTGGTTCCTGGCCAGTCAGACCGTGCGCATGCGGCTCCATGTCATGGCACTGTATAGACTACACAGCTCTCAGCGCTACTGTGGAGTGTGCATCACACTCCTGACATCAGGCTGCTCCCTGCTACCTGCCCTATGCAGGGCCCTTATGCTTACCTTCACAGTGGCTGCGTTTGCTGCCATATGTGTAATCAACCGACACTTCCTTTCAACTACAGAGGCCCTCAGGTTCTGGACACCACTGACAATCTGCTACACACTGCTGGTGGTGTACATGCAGGGTGAGAGACAAGAGCATACGTTTACCATTACAAAGCGTTTATGGTAGTACGTAGTTTATAAACCATGATGAACAGTTATAACTCATGGTTGATATTAGATAATGAGCTCAATGCTTTGTTTTATGCTGTAATTCCTTAATTTGAATCCCAAATTGATAAAGTGCTATATCCTGTGAATACATACACCCAACGTAATTTTATTCCATATTTCTCGTTCATCTTGACGCCAGTGATGTGACCACTATTTAGGCAAAAATCAGTGAGTGTCACGCCCTCCACTTCCACCTAGTTCGTGCCAGTGCCTCCCTCTCTCCTGTCTGTCTTTGTTTGTCTGTTTGTGTTGTGTGTGGGCGTGGCCAGGCTCCGGTTCCCCGTCACTCATCATCTCCACCTGCTCGTTCTGCTCACCTGTTGGTCATCTGCTCATCACCTGTATTTAAACCCTGGCTTCCCATCCACTCTTCGCCAGATTGTTGTCTCCGAGTTAGTCTCGTTCTCGGCCGCTTATTCTCATATTGATTCTAAAGTCCTAGTGTCTTAGTACTCAGTCTGATCATTGTCTTTTGATGCTCCAGGACCTCGACCCGGTTATCCACCTGCCTGCCTGTTCACCTGTCAGCCTGCCTGCCCACACTACCTGCCTAGTCTACTTGCCCTCCCTGCCCAACCTACCCTACGTGCCCCACCTGCCCTGTCTGCCTGCCTGCCTGCCCTACCCCGTTTGCCTTTCCACCCTGCTTTTCCTGTTCCCTGCTATTCCCTCATTAAATACCCTATTATTTTATCTTCATGTCCTGACACTGTGTTCCGCGCCTGGGTTCATTAGCTCTGACCTTAACAGTGAGCCCACTCCTCTAGAACACCCCTGGCCAATTGTAAACCAACCTAGGTGTCACCCCTAGACACCAAGGTTAGAAAGCATTTTTCGGGACCAAAACAGTGTTTGTAATTTAAATATTTATTTCAAGAGGTCTCATTCCCTGATCACTACCAATTAAACATTGTCAACATAAGTCATTTAGAACCATTAGAAAGCTTGAATGTTACATATTACACCTTTAACATGCTTATAATGTGCACACCAACTTATATCTTCATAAACCCAACTTAATGTAAAGTGTTACAATGCACAAAACAAGTAAAACATTTGCATGTTGTCATTTGAGAAAAGCTGATGATAATTATTTTTCTATTAGAGGATCAGCATCGCCAGCCAAGTGGACAGGCTCTTCTCAATACAGTGGTGGTGCGGCTAGGTGGGTTGATGATCCTGATGCTGACTGTTGGCCGCTGGGCAGATGTGCTACACATCCTAATTTGCTTCGTTGGTGAGGCTGGCTGTCTGTTACCCTCCAAAGACATGTTGGATGCTACAACACTAGTGAGTATGAATCTACACTATTCTACACAATTCCAGCTCACCATAGGTTCACCTATTTCTCTTTGGAAACATTTGTGCAGTTTAGATAGTCTTGGATCGAAGATATTTATTTTCATGTTTAATTGTATGTAGGATGTGGAGGAGGATTGAAGAAATTCCCTGGGAAGTGAGAACCATATACAAGGAGAAATAGGAGAAAACTGACACCTGGCAAAGACCACCAGAGCTAACCATTACAGCAAGACACTACGTTCGCTCTGACTCTTTCATATCATAGACGAGTGCATCAGCCAGTTATTTGATGCAATAGCCTATTTATATCCTAACAAAATACACTTTTATACCACAGTGGATGTACTGAAAACAGAATAAACAACCTATTATGATGACTTATTTACTAACTGTTGCAATACAATCTTTGATGAGCCACATTAGTTTGTCAACAATGAGTGGTTCAAGGTTAACTAAAGGCTCAACTACACAACTCAGGTTACAAACACACTGACCCATACAACATACAGTATAGCAAAAAACAGTCTGGCTTGTTGTCCTTCATTGTCAGGACCTGACAATCCATGCAGATTCCATGAGAGATCTATGTATAATAATAAATAGAATAATATATTTTTATAAGAGTAATATTTCCCCCATTTTAATTCATATTTAAAAAATGTGTTTCAGTCTAGACTATTATACTGTATACATGTTTCATGTGTTGTCTGCAACCAATTTCTCTTAAGTAAAGATGTGCCAACAATTTTGCATCTACAGGTGAAGTCGGAAATGTACATACACCTTAGCCAAATATATTTAAACTAGGTTTTTCACAATTCCTGACATTTAATTCCCTGTCTTAGGTCAGTTAGGATCACTACTTTATTTTAAGAATGTGAAATGTCAGAATAACAGTAGAGAGAATTATTTATTTCAGCCTTTACTTCTTTCATCACATTTCCAGTGGGTCAGAAGTTTACATACACTTAGTTAGTATTTGGTAGCATTGCCTTTAAATTGTTTAACTTGGGTCAAACGTTTTGGGTAGCCTTCCACAAGCTTCCCACAATAAGTTGGTGGAATTTTGGCCCATTCCTCTTGACAGAACTTGTGTAACTGAATCAGGTTTGTAGGTCTCCTTGCTCGCACATGCTTTTTCAGTTCTGCCCACAAATTTTCTATAGGATTGAGGTCAGGGCTTTGTGATGGCCACTCCAATACCTTGACTTTGTTGTCCTTCAGCCATTTTGCCACAACTTTGGAGGTATGCTTGGGGTCATTTTCCATTTGGAAGACACATTTGCGACCAAGCTTTAACTTCCTGGCTGATGTCTTGAGATGTTGCTTCAATATATCTACATAATTTTCCTTCCTCATGATGCCATCTATTTTGTGAAGTGCACCAGTCCCTCCTGCAGCAAAGCACCCCCACAACATGATGCTGCCACCCCCGTGCTTCACGGTTGGGATGGTGTTCTTTGGCTTGTAAGGCTCCACCTTCTTCCTCGAAACATAACAATGGTCATTATGGCCAAACAGTTACATTTTTATTTCATCAGAGAGGAGGACATTTCTCCAAAAAGTTGATCTTTGTCCCCATGTGCAGTAGCAAACCGGTTTTTGGGCAGTGGCTTCTTCTTTGCTGAGTGGCCTTTCAGGTTATGTTGAGATAGGACTTGTTTTACTGTGGATATAGATACTTTTGTGCCAGTTTCCTCCAGCATCTTCACAAGGTCCTTTGCTGTTGTTCTGGGATTGATTTGTCCTTTTCACACCAAAGTACGTTCGTCACAGAACACGTCTCCTTCCTGAGTGGTATGACTGCTGTGTGGTCCCATGGTGTTTATACTTACTATTGTTACTATTGTTTGTACTATTGTTTGTACAGATGAACATGATACCTTCAGGCATTTGAAAATTGCTCCCAAGGATGAACCAGACTTGTGGAGGTCCACAATTTTTTTGCTGATTTCTTTTGATTTTCCCATGATGTCAAGCAAAGAGGTACTGAGTTTGAATTTGAATCCAATTGACTCAAATGATGTCAATTAGCCTATCAGAAGCTTCTAAACCCATGACATCATGGAATGGAATTTTCCAAGCTGTTTTAAGGCACAGTGAATTTAGTGTATGTAAACTTCTGACCCACTGGAATTGTGATATAGTGAATTATAAGTGAAATAATCTGTCTGTAAACAATTGTTGGAAAAATACTTGTGTCATGCACAAAGTAGATGTCCAAACCGACTTGCCAAAACTATAGTTTGTTAACATGAAATCTGTGGAGTCGTTTAAAAATGAGTTTTAATGACTTCAACCTAAGTGTACAGTCATGAGAAAAGGTTAGGACACCCCCCAAAATATTAAGTTATTCTTTTAAAAATATGGACATATCAATATTTTATCTTCTTTCTAACAATATCTATAGATAAAGGGGATGTAATTGAACAAAAAACAATGAAAATGTAACTTTGTAATCATTTATTTAACGAAAAATTAACAATAATGCCAATTCCTACTGAGGAAAAAGTTACCCCATGCCCTAATAGCTAGTATTGCCCCCCTTGGCTGAAATAACCTCAATTAGACGTTTCTTATAACTGTCTACAAGTCTCTGACATCGATTGGGAGAAAGTTTTTCCCACTCCTCCTTGCAGAATTCTTTCAGCTGTGGGATGTTAGAGGGGTGTCTTGCATGCACAGCCAGTTTCAAATCAATCCACAGCATCTCAATAGGATTAAGATCCGGGCTTTGACTTGGCCATTCCAGAACTCTCAATTTCTTTTTCTTGAGCCATTCCTTGGTAGATTTACTGGAATGTTTTGGGTCATTGTCATGTTGCATGGTCCACATCCGCTTCAGCTTCAACTTTCGAACAGATGGTCTCACATTTTCCTCAAGCACCCTCTGATACAATACAGAATTCATAGTGGATTCTATGATGGTGAGCTGACCAGGCCCTGCTGCAGAAAAGCAGCCCCAAACCATGACATTTCCACCCCCATGCTTCACAGTTGGTATGAGGTTCTTGTTCTCAAATGCTGTCTTGGTTTTGCGCCAAACATGTCTACTCTTACTGTGCCCAAATAGTTCAACTTTGGATTCATCTGTCCAAAGCACATTGTTACAGAAGTTCTGGTCTTTCTCTTGGTGTTCTCTGGCAAACTTTAGTCTTGCTCTGATGTTTTTTGTGTTGATTGTGTTGATGTTGATTTGACAGCAGGGGTTTCCTTCTTGCACACCTCCCATGTAATGCAAACTTGTTCAGTCTCTTTCTTATGGTGGATGCATGTACTTTGACATCAATTGTGGCAAGAGATACCTGTAGGTCCCGTGATGACATTCTGGGATTGTTGGAGACTTCTTTAAGCATCTTTCGGTCAGCTCTTGGGCTGAACTTGCTTGGGCGGCCTGACCTGGCCATGTTGGTGGTGGTTTTAAATGTTCTCCACTTGTAAATTATTTTCCGGACAGTGGAATGGCTAATTTCGAATTGTTTGGAGATCTTTTTATATCCCTTCCCAGACTCATATGCATCTACAATTTTTCTTCTGAAGGCCTCAGAGAGCTCTTTTGATCTCGCCATGGTGATGCAACTCACTTCAACAATCAAGAGCAAACCAAACTAAATGTCTGAGGTTTAAATAGGACAGGCTCCTCCAAAATCCTCTGTAACGATGTTCTAATCATTTGCACCTGATGTGGTGCTCTTGATTATAATTTTAGGCATTTTAAGTGGAACTAAATGTGGGGGTGTCCTAACTTTTTCCTCACAAGAAGATTGCATTTCTATTAATTACATTTTACCAATCATTTTTTAAATAATTTGTTTCAGTTGTATTTGTTTAGTTTTATTACCTCAATTTTTCCAATATTGTTCAAATGAATATCAAATGTCCATATGTTTGAATATGTTGAAAAAGACAAAGGTTTTCATAGGGTGTCCTAACTTTTTCTCATGACTGTATATAAACGTACGACTTCAACTGTAGATACAGTAATCTAAAACAGATGTAAATGCAACTGTAGAATTATAGGCTACAACATTATGCTGCTGTATATCCCTAGAAATGTGATCAGAATCTCCTTAACACAGAGTCTGATGTATAGCCTCGCATTTCTTTTGGTAAGGTTTTATTTAAGCACATTTTGGCTCAACAGAGCAGGGTTATTTCTGTAGCGATGCCTGACAGAGACTCAGCCTGAAGAGAAGGAACCTATACTGTATACAAAATGGCTGAAGCATAATGTTGGCTCTTGCAAGTCACACAAAATGGCGTTTTACAAAGTTATGTCTCTATTTCAAATTTGAAAAGGACCAAAAGTTAAAAATCACCACATAGGATATAGTGACGAGTGAATGTGATATTCTGAATTCTCAACGGAAAAATACTAATTTAGAAAGATTGCGAAATATTTTTTATAGCCCACTATAAGAGTATAATAATAAAGAATATAAGAGTATAATAATAAAGACTATTGCCTTGTTTTATGCTGTAATTCCATCATTTGAATCCCAAATTGATAAAGTGCTGTGAATACATACACCCAACATAATTTTATTCCGTATCTCTTGTCTCTTGACGCCAGTTATGTGACCACTATTTAAATTGCAGATTTGAGCTGGCAGTAGGGCATTTATTACATCCAACATGGTACAATTTCTTTATTTCCTTTATTCATTCCATGATAAGAGGAAGAGTTGGACGCTGCAGCATTTTCTATTGGAAAATAATCCAGGGTCGCTCAAGACCAAAATAAAAATAGTTTATAACTAGTAATTCCACCACAAGACGTTCGCCCTTTAGACAATCAGAAAATGGTACAATCCAAAGGTTATTTGTAGCCTTTATTGAGTAATTCCATTTACATCAAAATGAAGAATTCGCTGCGTTGTCAGTAGAAGACACGACTATTTCCAAGAGAGGTCCTGTAGGCTATACCCTAGATATCGTGAAACCACCACTGAAATGAGAATGTGGCTCTTATTTCCTCGGCGACCACGAATGTATTCTTTGCTGTATTTCTAGAAATTTCTGCTGTGTTTCACATGGGCGTTCCATACGCATGCGTCTCGGTGCAAACGTAGCTCCCTTTTTACCGCATTGTAGCGCATGCGTAGGCTATCAATGCACTTGTGATGTCAATCCGAAAACCTTTATTCAAGCTGTTGAGATTTCATTAACCATTCTCTTGAAACTGTATCACTCAATTTCGTCATTTCATGTTTGTATCAGTTTGTGGGTTAGGATTCTTTGACTTTGAGAAGGGCTTATCATTGGATTTTATTTGTATATAAAGCAGTTCTTTTAAAACTCCCATTTTACCTCACATCATTGCTTTTATGGCGACCTAGTGGTGATCACACACGCTCTCAGAGCTTGCTATTTTTTTATGTCCCACGGGTGTCTACAGAATTGGGAAAAACTGCTTTTAGCTACTGTGCTCGTCAGTCATGGAATCCTCAGGATAGACTGAGGTTAGAGCACTAGGTCCCTTACACGTTTTAATTCCTTGGTTAGGGACCAGTTCACAGAGACATGCTCTTGTTTTGATCAATTAATGTGTGCATTTTATTGTTGTGTTTTTAAGTTGTTGTTTTGTAATCATATTTGTATTATAAACAGGGCGCAACTGCAAAATAGACCTCAGTCTCAGTATGTCTCCCTGGATAAATAAAGGTTACAAAATAAATAACATTTACGAGCTACATCTACTGGCCTACTGCTACACCATGGACGTTGATATCAGTTATCTTATCCTTGGACTAACAGTATACTTTATTTCTTGGACTTTTGGACTTGTTGTGCTTGATAATGCCATCAATTATTAAACAGAGCTCAGGAAAAACTAAAGTGTTGAGTTACTACCAGAATAACCTCTTTGTATTTATTAATTAGCAGCAAATTCTTATTTTACATAATTGCATTTCAAATTGTAAAAGAAAGTAGACAATACAAATTGTAATAATAATTGTAGGCCTAATAATAAAATAAAATTCTTGGTGTGCTGTAGTTCACCTGTACCCCTGTGACAAATGTGTGTACAGTATCTCTTGTTAGAGCTATGTAACTCTAGTGGCTCACCCAACATATGAATTATATAGAGCCTTGCCTCTCGCCTTTTAGTTGGTGGGTGTGTAATGGTTATTAATATAGATGCCATATTTTGCTGGCTTTATACATTTTTAAATTTAATCGGTCCTGTTTTTCCATTCAAAACCTGTCATTATTATAGTCTCGATACAGAGGTTCTTAGTCTAGGTTAGTATATTTAGAGGTTGAATCTTGACTTGGTAGGGGTCTGAAGTGGTTTGGGCGTGGCCTTGATGGTTCTGGTCTTTACTCCAGCCAGGTACACGGTTTAATTCTCTGCATCCAGGCATATAAATGGTACTCTAATCAAGAAACATTCCATGGTTTATAGACAGAATGCTTGAAAATCCCTGTGTGCTTGTCCCCTCATATCTAACCCCTCCAATCACCACATCACCTATGTACCCCAGGACCTACATTGGCTCCCCATTAAAGAGAGGATTTATTTGTAAGTCTTGTTCCACACCTACAAAACCCTGAAGGTAGGCCTTAAAATACATCATGACTATACCCCCTCCTACCTGTCCCTGCTCCATGTCCCTACCACATGACTTTCTCCACTGCCGCCCACCTCTGAAATACCTTACCCTAGTCTGTCAGAGCTTTTGACAGTGTTGACTCTTTTAAAATACATGCCTCTTTAAGCAGGCTGTAATGATATTTCATTGTCTATATTGCTGTCCACTGTATTGTGCTTTCACACTTTATTGTAATGCTTTATTGACCTGTAAAGAGCTTTGGGTTTGTGAGGAAGTTCTATACAAATAAAATGCATTATAATTGTGCACTATGTTGGTAGGCTCATAAGAAATATTTTTTGTTCTGCACCAAACATACATCAACATCAGACCTCCTAGCCTAATTCCTATGTGGAGACTACTGAGAGAACACCATCTTACAACAACTGTCCACTGAACACTCTTTGAGCACCATGTTTGCACAGTAGCGTATCCTATGCATTCAGTTTTCAACATTATTAAATATAAATACAAACACAGAGTAAAACATCCTGTCGCACTGCTTGTCAAATAGGCTAACTGTACCTCTTGTCACTCCCACGGGGAGCTCACACATTTGATGACCACGCATGCGCAAGATGAAAGAAGATCTCATCTGCAAGAGAAAAAAAAATAGTTCACACAGTGCCACGCGTGCGCTGTAGGCGTCTCATTACGAGCAAGGTTGCTGCATCTTTTTAGGTAGCTACAAGCATTCTTTCGACAGCCAAAGGTCGCATCGTGTCAGGGACGCGCCTAGTCACGGGAACAGTAGAGCGCGTTCTCGTGTATCCAGACCGCGCTTGAACAGCAAAGAGAATCAAACAGCGTGCGAGGATCGAACCCAATGGCAATGGTTACATTGGGTTAAAACAGTCTAGGATCCACGCACAATACTTTGTTGCGCTAAATTCGCAACGTATTTTACATTATATCGGAAGAGATTGACATCACAAACGCATCTGTATGATCGGGGGACACGAGCACACAGTATGGTCCGGGAAACCAGACATTTATGGGTGGGAAATTTACCCGAAAATGTACGTGAAGAGAAAATCATTGAGCACTTCAAGCGGTGAGTAAACATTGGTGTGCTGGTTATTTCCTCAACTGAGGGCATGCGTTCTGGTTGAAGTCAAGGGAGAGAATCCTGACATTTGCCCGGCCAGTGACAGTCCTGTCAGCTAACAACATTGCTCACAAAACTCGGGATAAAGAGATGCTAGCTAGCTACAGTATCTGACAAACAGAAGGCCTGTTAAACTGCATTTTGCGGTGTGTTGCTGCAAATCGTCTTCCACGCGACGGAATATTAAGCTAATTAAAGCTAGCTAGTTAGCTAATTACTGCAACAAAATAGCTACCGTCAGCGAGCGAGCACCAGTGAAAACAATCTTGCTTGCTTGCCGGTTAGGGATGTCAAGAAACTTGGCGCTTGAGATGTGTTGCACAGTTCTCCTTGCAAGACTTGTCAGAGTGGAAAGTGGTCTCGTGCAATGTCATGTAATTACTAGCTAACGAACTAGGCATTTGTGTAGCGGCTTGTATAGTGTTGGTAAGCTCATTTATCAACAAACACTGACATGTATCCACGTGCAATGGACTTACGACTTCGAAATGTGTTGATTCCTAGACAACAGCAATGTTGTTTGCTAGCTCACTGTCCAAACATATGATAATCTAACGTGATATCATCTGTCTGTAGCGTGCACGATATCATGCTGGTTCCCACTGCAATATTGTAGGAAATCTTGACGTCTCTGGTAACGCGCGAACTGAAGTGCAACATTGTAGCAAATTGGGGTTGCTTGCTGCGATGTTGGAAGCAGTTGTTTGAACTGATATACATAGACAGTAGGGTAATATTTCACAGTTGCGCCATCACATCATACTAACGTGCAATTGAAAAAAACAGCCATTGAAATGAGAAATGTAAGGTATTTGATTAGGCAACTGTTATGAACTGGTTATTGAATTCTAATCAACATAATTCATTGTTAGGTGCACTATGGTTGCACTAAGAATTTCCTCTACATTTGTTGCACGCGCCCACTTCGGGCAGCATAAGTTACGTAAGCAGACCAACTATGAATTTGCCAATTGCCATAATTAAATCGTCAATTGTGTACTTCTATCATCGAAATGTGTTACAGTGTAGCTACAGCATGTCACTGACGCACAGTGAACCTCATATGTATTTAATCTTAAGGTACATTAACAAAAAAATATTGAACATTATTATGATGATGATCTATGAACGTTGATTCCGTTGTAAGTTGGCAAGTTGCTCTATATCAAGGGAAATATTGTTCCTTTTTCTCTGAAGGAGCCTACCGCCAGACAATATATCGCCTATTGCATTACGTTGGGAGTAATTTAGTTAGATTATAATGGCGTTGAACAGGAAAATGTGTATACATTTGAATGCCATTATGTGCGCGCTCTCGCTCCAGTGACTGTCAAGGGAAAAAAAAACAGCCCGCCAATCTGTCGATCAAGGCACGGGAATAAAGCAATAATTAGCATAAAAGACATGATGTCGGTATTACTTTTTAGTACTTGTGTTGGCCTATAAATCAGCAATTTAATGTTTTACTTGTGCGTGGATTTTGTCATCAGGGAAATTTCAACTGCACATTTTCCCACAGCATAGTATGTTCCTCAGACACATCTGATTGTATATACCTACTGTATATTATGAGACAGCCAGAACGATTATTATTTCTACCGTTATTTTTTTTTCTTCTTCTCATGTTTAGTTGCACGAATGTTTCAGCAAACACATTTTCAACATCTTGCAGTGCTTTCTTTGTTTGTTAGGACTACGGTGCAATCATTTTATACATGCATATCATATCCTTTCCTAAAGTTATGTGGACACATTTAAGAACACTTATCAATGTGATTTCTTTACTGTGGCGGAGTATAGCCCAATGAGCAGTGAGCAGGGAAACATTTCGGGGTGCCCAGCAGCCTCATATGCATTGTTACAATAAGTAGCCACGCAGCGTATGCAGGTGCATGACAGCCAAATGTGTGATAGGAGTCATTGAAGATGGGGGACGGCAGAATGAGTAAGCAGTGTGAACGGCTCTCTAAAATGGCGTCGGACGCTATTGAATGTGGGAACTGGCATAATATAGATACACTTATGGGCATTCTTCTAGAAGTTGTCTCTGTCGGCCAGTGGAATCAGTGTAGCAGAAACAGATCTTGTGCAATTATTTTCCCAATCTGACCCTTGGCGATTTATTTAATTATTTAATTATTGTTTTGCATTATGCTTGTCCAGTGTCTTGTTATTATGCAATTAGGATTCGGTTTTCCCTACAATGCCCAAAAACGTGAAAAAAGTACTTCAACCAACCACAACACAACCATATTTGGTTTGACCAGTGTTACACGCATGGAAATGCATGTAAGACTATATTTTTTTTATTTTAATTGTTTAAAAATATAAAGTGAGAAATATTACAGTTTATTCCTAGTGAAACAAACCAATTTTGGAATTGTCCACAGCATAGCCTTTCCATGAAAATCGGTAATTGCGATAAGTTTTGCTAATATTTGGATATTAAACCCTTTATTTGGTCAGGACGGAACAATAAATAGAAGATCCTTTGAACTGTTTGATGCATCGCGTTTGCACCAGCAAGCAAGAGCGAACTAGGAGCGTGTCCTTATGCAGGGTTGCGCAGATCTCCTCAGAGCACCATCTCTTGAATACTTCAATAGAGGATCTTTCTCATAACACGATCTCCTCGGCATTGTTTTAATATATAGGAATTATCATGCAAAGTGCCAGGATTTCATGTTCTAGTTGCTTAGTTACTGTTGCCTGGTTAGATGACACAGAATGGCCCAACAAAGACACTTTGTGAATTGTGGCTCCTCAAGGTACCCCCACCTCCTTCACAGAGAGAATTTCACCCATACTATGTCACTCAAGTTTGAGGAATGGAAGAAATGCATAAATAAAGCTCATAGGTTTTTAAATAAGTTTTAAAATCAAATAAAAGCAAGGAGTTGTATTTCAATAAAAAACCTTTGAGTTGTGTCAGTGACACTTGCATGAATGTTGGGAAAGCCATTAATTAGCCTACTGTCTTTGGTGCTCATATTTTTTGTTTTCATTCCCCTTTTCCTCTTTAGATATGGACGGGTCGAGAGTGTCAAGGTCCTCCCAAAGCGCGGGTCAGAAGGTGGAGTTGCAGCCTTTGTGGATTTTGTGGACCTTAAAAGTGCTCAGAAAGCTCACAATTCAATCAACAAGATGGGGGACAGAGACCTGCGCACTGATTACAATGAGCCAGGCACAATCCCGAGTGCCGCGAGAGGGCTGGACGATAGCCTGTCCCTAGGCTCTCGTGGGCGGGATGTTTCAGGGTTCACAAGGGCGGCAGGGGGGCCACTGTATGGACCCCCTGCATCGCTCCACAGCAGAGAGGGACGCTTTGAACGCAGACTAGACGGGTAAGTGGACAAAGTTTCTCTGAAGGCAGGGGGACCTTGGTTTCTTGTAACGCCTTACCCCCAAGCATCTTTCCACCATCTATTCATTTACTTGTTTGGGGGTTTAAGAGGAAAAAGAGGGGATATGAAAGAAGTTCATACTCAAGAAATAATCTTTTAGGCATCCCTTCTAAAGTCCTCAGAGCTTCGCTGTTGCTCATGGATTCATACTTATGGTAGACACCAAGAAATACTGTAAATGAGCATGTATGTACGTTACGCACATACATTTATTTCTGTGTGTGTAGTGAATAGCTTAATAGCTGTTGGGGATTATCTTTGTGAGCTTTTAACATTCCTGTGAGGTGGATATCACAATTGCGGAAAGTACGGGGCATAATATTGGATATCAAAAAATTCCCGGGATTATTGGATGCTGGAGAGAGTTTGTTCCAGCAGCCTTCCCTGGGATCGCCCTGATCTGGAATACAATGCCCTCCTTGGTGGATTAATGTCACCCTTTTTTATTTTCATATAACATTACAACCAAGAGCACATATACACATGTAAGACACATTAACTAGTGTTTGGATTAGTACAAATTGGGTTCTCCACCATTCTGCACCCCTTCCTGTGGTGTTTCAAATGCTGCACTTCCCTCGTGGTCTGGAGTCATGTGGATAACCTAACCAGGATATGTATTCCCCTGTTGGATTAATACTGGCCAATCACAAAAGGATATTCTATAATTTGCTAAAGGTATGTTTTTTTGGTTTTGTATGGGATTATGTCTGATATCAGGGCTTTACGGCTAAATGCTGGGAGACCTCTACTGTTGATCAACTTCGTAGAGAAACATCAGAAACAGTGAGCAAATTACAAGTTGTTGTTTTTTTATTTGAATGAATTTTGTTCCTGGTGATTTTTTTTGTTTCTATTTTTGTTATCGATAGACTAAGACTGTACAATGGATGGATGAAAGCATAAAGTACAAATACTTAATAGTCAGAATATTTTTGGATCATACAAATCAAAGCCGTGGGAATCCGGGGGCTGAGGAAAGTGGGACTATGGATGCCAATGGAGATACCTGCCTTTGGTCAGTGGATTACCTCACTCCCTCCTGAATGTGGAACTAAATCTGTCCTTGGATACAATTGGACTCAGAAATCTACAACATCCTGCCAATCCATTGAATTCAACTGCTTGCCATAAAGTTAACCTGCCTCTACTCTCTACAGATTACTCTACCTGTGAAGAAAAATCACGGATAGACACTTGACGAAAAAGTTCACACGCTTCAAATTGATCATATATTGTTAAATGGAATAAGTAAGAATGCTCTAAATTAACTAAAAGACGCCTGGATTATTACTGACGAGTTGATGATTTTCCTGAGACTGTGTCGTAACCAGAATTGTTTTTCTTTTAATGAATGGAGTTGGACTATTTCACAGTTTTGCACAGCTGTAGGATGAGCTTGACTTAAAGATGAAGATAAAATGCTTTTGCAAATTTGTTCCATAACGGAGTCAAATCTGCTGGGGAATCAATAGAGCATAGTTCATTGAAGATGCCCTATTGGATATAATCGATTGATTTGACTGGATTGGGTTGCTTTTTTCCATTTAAAAAAAAGAAAAGAAAAAAAAAAAAAAATCCATGCCAATCTATCCGTAGTTTTGTACAATTATGGTTTATGCAACAATTTTTGGAGGTATAGCTTAATTGGACCTCCCATGACAATTTTTCCGACAGTCCTATGTTGGATTAGTCTTTTGGATTAGTTGGTATGCGAGCCCCGCCAAGCAAGTGCGTCTTCCCGCCGTGCTGATGAGGATTACCTTTTTGAACATTAACCTACCTGAGCATTTTTGCTAAATTTTTATGCCCACCCTACATTTTTTTTTTTTGCTCACAAAATTCTATCTCCCTAGATTGTATTTGGAATTGTAGGTCGGGTTACCGCTCTCTCAAAAGGTTGGTATGTCCTGCCCTGTGTATATTAGCTATTCTCTCTAACCCCTAGTTTGAACCCCTGTCTCTCTCCATATTTCCCACTAACAATAGTAGCTGGTAAATAGATTTTAAATTGCTTGTTGGTTTGCAGACTCTGTACCTTTTACCTGCCTTAAATTGCTGTCCCTCCTTACTTTCACCCTACCCCACCCCCAGTTCTTAACCTCTGCTCTCCCTAGTCAATAGTTCCAAGTTGATGAGGCATTTTTCACATTAGTGATATGAAAGTGAAAAATGTTGTATGATTTAGATACAGGCCGGCTCAATGTACATGGAAAAGACTGGATGTGGAGTGCTGTTTTGTTGCACTACCCCTCCTCCACCACAATCTACACCAGATTTGATTGTTGTATTCATAAATACAAAAAGGGTAGAGTAAACCCAATTTGACACTCACTGTATTACATACCATAGCAAGAGTCCAACGGTTTACACAAATCTTGTATAGCAATAGCATAGTCTCTCATTTAATCTTGCTATGTGTATAGTTTGTGGCCTTGATTCTAACCTTTGAAACTTGAGCCCAATTCCTGTTTCTACTGAAGTTAGTCGAGTGCTAGAGAAGAATAAAACTCTAGGAACTATTTCTAACACTGTTCCATGTACCTGATTCACTGCAGTTGTGTTCATTTAAGATACACATTCTAAATTGGCACCAGGATTGCCAACTTTTCAACAGGCAAAACCATTTTTTTTCCGCCACACCGCTGTAATCTAGTTTTCATGCATTTGCAGGCTATTTCTTTATTTTAAACTGGACATCGAGGTTTTTTATCAACATGTTCCCCCAACACATCACCAGGATTTAAAACATGGGGAGATCCCAACCTCGTGTCACAATACAAGGTGTTGCACACTTAACCAAAGAACCCAAAAAACAGAGTCTATCTAGTTTTAATGATGTTAAGACAGCATGATGCTAGTAGTCAATAATTGAAAGAAGCCCTACCTTAATTGTAGTTGAATTACTTTAGTCTTTATCAATAATGCAATGTGTGTGTGGGGGGGGGGCATTTCTATAAAGTAGGTTTAGCCCTCCACCACATTTATAATTTATTTGAGTATTTAGGAGGGGGATGAGGTTATCTGTCAATTTCACTACACACATGCTCAACCCATACATGATATTCATGAATCCCTCTTCATATGATTAAATGCATTGAGCCTAAAGTACTAAAAATTGTCCACAGCCTTGCTGTTTTATGTATGGTGAGGGCAAATACTGATCTAGATTTTTCACCTTGTGTGCTCCTTTAGTGTTGACTTATTGGGTCATCATTCATATGAAAATACTGTGAAAAAACCTAAAGCACAAAATAATGTTCTTTGGAGGATAGATTTAATTAATAAACAAGTGTCCAGGAAACATGTTGTCCCCCACGAAAGATGTAGCGCCGCTCTATCTATCTGTAACCAAAGAGAAACATTATTTGGGTGCCATTAGGCAACTATTGTACTAACTCTATTCATATAAGAGGCCTTTATTTCAAACACAAATTTCACCAATGGGCTAAGACAAAATATTTGCACAGGCAAATTATTTGGTTACAGTTGGCTATAAACCTAGGTTACACAACTCTGATTTCCGAATTGGTATAGGACAAGTTTCGGTATTAAATTATGGTGCATAACAGACTTCACTCACAAAATATTATTCCCAAATTCGTTAGGCTATAGGCCTACTTGCTTTAGGCTACACTCCTCTAGCTGCATTCGTAGCCAGACTTAAAAGTTACCGGAATGTGTGGTGCTTATTTGATTCATTATCAGTTTGCTGCTTACAGCTTTGCTTTGATTTCTCATAATATTATTCCCAAATTCGTTAGGCTATAGGCCTATTGCATTCGACTACACTCCTAGCTCTCCACATTGCACCCTATTATGACATTTTTAATGATGAATCGCATCACCTTGAAACTCCTAAACAAGACGCATCTTTCACCATAGTTTCGTAAAAATTGGGCCAATCCATGTAATTTCGGAAATGCCTCATCTGTATGGCAAGACCCATCATTCACCTCTGTTTAATAAAAAATGTCCCAGTGGTGTTAGAGAAAAAGCATGTGACATGAACGGACATGGAGACCATATCATAGTCCGCTCCCGAGTTCCCTATATTTATTTTTTTATCTTGGGAGTTGTTACTCATTTTATGGACCCGTGAAAATGCATTGCCTGATTGGGTCATCAGGCAATCAGGAATTTCAATATGCCTGACTGGAAAACAACAAAGCAATGTATTGATGGTTACATTGTATTGCATAAAAAAGGCCAGCCATATCCCTCAAACACTCGTGATTATACCATGGATTTGTGTCCTGATATAATAGTCTCAAAAGCAATATCTAAAGAATTGCAACATGATATTTCATTTAGTTTGGAAATGATAAATGTTGGTAAAATCATTCCTCCAAAGGTTGTTTCTCTTAAATTTCATATGGAAAGTGTATAGACATTTGTTCCATTTTGCATCAAAACCTTTTAGTGTCTTTTACATTCAACTGTAGATTATTTTAGACCTTACATTACAGGGTAAATGCAGTGATCTTTAAAAAATCTTTAAAGATTTTTTTTGGCACGATATAATCTCAAATGTCTTAAAAACAAGATATAGAATGATTGCATGTTAAGACTATCTTTCTGTCGTACTATTAAGAATGGTGCTGGTGCAGATTATTATTATTTATTTTTTTTGCTAGCAAGCTACTGCGAAGTGCAACTCCTAGGCAGATTTTATTATAAACCAATGCAGAAAGTTAAAGTTTAAAATTAAAGTCGGACTGAAATGACTTTTTGTTATGCGTTTTGTTATCTCAGAGCAACAAAAATGTAGCACACACTCGTATAGATTTTCCTCTGCTCAGAAGCCACGGGACTGACTGGGTGTGTGTACTTGTTGGTTGACTGACAGCCCATCTAGCAGCAGGGAGATTAAGTTAATGCTAATGTTTGCTAGCTATTAGTTTGGCTAGCTGGCAAACTACTGTCCACATGGCTGTCTTGTCATGCTACTGCTGCTGGCGCAGCTTTGTTTACAGTCGAGGCAGGCACACTTCACCAGTGCTTTCTCATGATTGGAGAATGTCCAACTGTTGTAATTTATGATGTAAGGAGATACAAATAATCATTATAACCGTTCCATTTTTTATATTTAAATAGGCGATGTCTATCTGATGCTGACCCTCCCCTCTGATTGGTGTCTCTGAAATACATTTGACAAAGGCCACTCTTGAAGAAAGGATAATCTGTGTTTTAGCAATACTAATTATCTTCCACCACCACGAGTATACAGTGATATTGAGAAAAGTATGTTTCTGAAGACACCTGCGAATTGCTGCAAACCACTGGGGAAACTAACTGGTCATAACTTTACAGTAGCTTGCAAATTTACAGTAGCTTGCTAAATGTCTGTCTGTTTAATTAGAATGCAGGTAAAATCTATCAAAACTGAGGTTGGAGGGTCTGCGTTTAGAAAATGCTGACTTTTGAAAGCCATGTTACCCCTGATTGATACATTACTGCATGACAGAGCCAGAATAACTTGGTGAACTGCTGTTGCTATTACTGAATAACTAATGAATAGTCATACACATCCAGTGTTTTAAATCAAGAACATCTGGCAAGTGCACAAATGGAATGATAACGTTTCCAAAAGTGAACTTGATGGTGAATGTGAATTACCCTCTCCCTCAAAATGCGCTCCCTTTGAGAGGAGATAGAGACAGTTTGATAGGTGGACAGATTAAGCTCGCAAAATGTGAACAGTGACCTGGCAAAATAACTCTTTTAATACGGCTACATGAAATGTGAATTTTGATTTGTGTCTACCACAATATAAAAAAAACACTAAATAAAATACCACACATAAAAATACATATATTTTTAAAATAATTACAATAAAAAGAGAGTTGGGGGCATGACGATGAGCATCATTTATTGATTTCCATTTCAGTTCGACTTCAATGTAAAATAAAGGTTACAATAAGAGAGGACATAATTTTGACGTGCTGTGATTGGCATATACACAAACATCTTCCTTTTTACAGTGCATCACTGCAACTCGCAATTGTTAACTGCTGTTCTAAGTGTGTTTCAAAACAAATGCATACATTTAGCTACCGAGTGTTCAATCAGCACTGAACATATCATGTTAGAGTTATTCAGTAAGATATTATTTACCAATCATTTATTTCACCGGGTAACATGGCTAGCTTGTACCCATGAATTTCAGAGTCAGACGTTCTAACTAACTTCTGTCCCAAGCAGCTTGGGTGCGTAGTTCAATTAACCATATCAGCATGGACTGCAGAATGTAGGTTTGTTTACTTTTGTGAAGAGAGCGGAATATACCACTTTGATAAAGTTTGTCTTGGGGAGGGGGAGAGTTGGAATAAACCATTACTGGAAATTACAGTGTTTGGCATCTCTTATGTTTTTTAAGAGTGCTTTTCACAGTGCATTTGTGTATGTTTTTGTAAATTAAATATACTGAATATAACAAAAATAATTCAGTGGATGATCAAACTGTCACAACAAGTTAGATTGAACAGCAAATTATTGATATCAATATGCAGTGCACAGAACATGTGATATTCTCATTTGGCATAAGTAACTGTGCACATAAAATAAATAAATGTCGCACTATTTATCAATGGAGATCATTTCAGGTCATTATTGAGATTGGATTTTTGCCTAATCAGCATTAAGAGTATCTTTTTGCCACTGTTTACTTTTGAAAACTGTGCTAAAAAGGAAATCGGCAGATACAGTGCCTTCAGAAAGTATTCAGACCCCTTCACTTTTGCCATGTTTTGTTTGGGGAGTTTGTTGACAAACTCCCCAGTCCCTGCCAGTGACAAACATACCCATAACTTGATACAGCTACCACTATTCTTCACATGAGAGATGGTGCGGAAACTGCATTGCATGTGCTGGATTTGCACCAAACGTAATGCTTTGTAGTAAAACCAAATAAACATCCACTTTTCCATCCACTTTCTTTGCTGTATCACTTGAATTCATTGTTGCAAACACAATTATGGATATGAGAGAGATTATTTTCCATTAAGGGATTCTTTTTGGCCACTTGGTTATAGACCAATTTTGTAGAGTGACTGAGATGATGATGTCCCATCGAGTGTGCTTTTTCCTCTCCACCATTCAACTTTGTCGATTTTTGTAAGTGTCCCCAGGCCTCAGGGTCGCATTCCTGAGCAGTTTTGTTCCTCTCCATTTGCTCAGTTTGTAATGACAACCTGATCCACACAGTGTGTAATTGATTCCTAGGCAAATCAGAAACCCTATAAAAACAAAGATATTAATTCCAAAATTACATGAACTATTATCCTTGCATTAAGATAAACTCAATTCAACTTATTGAGTGATTTGTTGATGACATTTTTGCATTATAGCTATACGTGATTCTGGGGTATTGTGTGTAGATTCATGGCAAATTCTTTTAATTTAATCCATTTTAAATTGAGTCTATAACACAACAAAATGTGGAAAAAGTGAAGGGGTCTGAATACTTTCCGAAGGCGCTGTATATCGGTTATCGGTGAATGTTGCCCCTGATAAATCGGTATCGGACCCAATAATTCAGCGGTCAGGCTCTATTTATTATTTTATTTTGCTATAGTTCCCAGAATCCAACTCAACTATGATTGTCAGGACAATGAAGGTGCTGTCTTTGTGTGTATTTGCGGTTAAAATTATAAGAAAACATCCTGTTCTGTCAACATTTGCATTGTTTTGAATTGCACACCTATTGAGCAAGTATCGAGAACAAAAAAAGTCACATTTTAAAAAAAGTTATTTCAGGGAGTGTTTCTCATACCTTTGTGCCCCATAAATTAAGCATAGTGGCTACTCTTACATGTGCATTCCGATATTGCTCAGTATTCCTCCAGTAGTTATTCTATTGCGACTTCTACCTACCTAGAAGGTACAACCATTATTGACACAGTTTCGGGAGATTGGTGTGGCCTCCAATTAAGCAATAGTTAGCATGCTTGCCCTGAAGTAATAAAAGCGTTGGATCAAATCCTACTGTGGAAGTTTTCTTCTTAACTTCCCCCACTAGGGCTAGGGGTGAGGTAAGAGTTAAGATTAGAGATGGTGTTAGTCAACCCAGAAATGTATTTGCAAAAAATGTTTAGGTTATGTTTAGGGTTAAGGTAATGGCTAAGTATAGGTTTGCGAATGGCAACAAACTGTTGGCAATACCTGCTGATGACCATAGCAACATACAGTAGAACCTCAAGAAACAAAACCCAGAGTTCCAGACCGAACAGGTAATTCCAAACAGGCAAATCTAAATCGCAACGCGTGATTTACATGCTCATGTATGGAGCAGTCAATATAGAAGCAGTGCAGGTAGTTTGGTGCACACTGAGCGTATTTGTAGGAAGGAAGGTATAAGGAAGGATGTCAAAGCAGAGAGACTAGTGACGCTAAAATTATTATTTTAAGTTGCTTTCATGAACTGAGAATCTAGGCCTAATTTTAGCACTCAATATTTTGAGAATGGTTTGGTGTGGTTCTTATGCAATTTTCGCAAAGTTACAAAAATGTCCACGATCCAAATTACCTCCGTTCCCAAGGTGCCGCTTCTTATCAGGAACCTGTTTTACACTAACAAAAAATAAAAGAAAGGATAGCACGTACAGTGAAAATGATGTTATCATATCATGACATTTTGACTCCTAATGGCAAGTTAACATGAATGCTTGGTGAACTACAAGTTAGCTTTTTATTACCTTGTACTTGTTTTAATGCAACATTCATTTTATTCGAAAGAGCATTTTAAAATGAAATTCACTTAATTTGTTCGACCAATTCTCACACTTACATATCATTAAGTAGCTTATAATCAAGAATGTTTAGTATGTTGATTTACGTTCCAAACTGGCCATAACCTCTCTCTCATTACATGACTGCCATCTTTGATCTGTCCTGGTTGTTTTTTGTATGGCTGTCTAGAATAGCGAGCAAATGCATCAAATAGGGACCAATATGGATGAACTAAAATGAACAATATTTAAAATGATCAAAAACCTTTTCAAAATGTTCCATTCCCCTTTTAGCAAAGTAGACTTAAGGTAAAGCTTACTTGTACTGTGATTGTGTAATAGCCTATGTAATATCTCAAATGAAAAACAGCAACACCTTTTGAACAGTCAACTTGACTGCTGTCTTAAGTTATTTGATAGCCTGAAACCCCATAACCACTGTGTGGCTAAGCTAGTTTTCAAATTAATGACAAAAAGTGTAACGTGCATCTCTCTCTCTCTCCCCATCTCTCAGGCCTGCTGAAAGTCGGGAGAGAGCATATGATCACACTGCCTATGGACATCATGAGCGTGCCAGTAGCAGCTTTGATCGCCAACGCCACTATGACACTGACTATTATCGTGATTCCAGAGAGAGAACGCTTAGCGCAGGTGGGAGTAGCTCTGGCACTGCCAGTGGCGGCGCTGTCTCTGTAGGAGTTGTAGGTGTAAGTGTTGCCAGTGGCAGTGGAACAGGTGGAGCGGCTGTGGCTGGAGGAAGTGGAGGATCTGCATCGGTTGGGGTGGGCTACTACCGTTCACATAGCCGGAGCCCCAGCCGCTTTGAAACCCCAGAGCCTCGATACGAGTCTCGCACCAGAGAACCCTTTACACTGGCCAGCGTTGTTCACAGGGACCTGTACAGAGAAGAGAGGGGTCGCCGTGGGGATCGTTCTTACCACCACAGTTGCAGCCGATCTCCACACTCCTCACATTCGCGAAATCCCTCTCCTCAAAGGTTAGCGAGTCAGGCAGCCTGCCCTCCCCGTTCCCACAGTGGCTCTGGTTCTCGTAGCCGTTCCTCCAGTTCTGACTCCGTCAGCAGCACCAGCAGCAGTACCAGTGGAAGGTGGGTATATATGCCATTTAGCTGATGCTTTTATCCAAACTTACATTGCAGTGAGTGCATACATTTTTCAATATATATGGTCCCAGCAGGAATCGAACCCACAACCTAAGCGTTGTTAGCACCATGCTCTATCAACTGAGCCACAGAGGACCACATTCTATATCTCTCTGGGTAGAGATATAGCAATCTATAAGCTGCATTCAACAATTGTGCGAGTGTACGGATTACAGAAATCGTTCCTAAAACCAATTTAAAGAACATTTCAGCATTCATTAAAGTTACCTCAGATTTATTCTTTGGCCTGCACAAAACTTTTCAGTCCACCAGACCACTCATATACACATTTCCTTATTGTAGCGAGTGTTATGAACCTCATGTGACATGTTTTTTATTGATGGATATCTTCAGTGCAATATACAGTTGCTGGGAAGCATTTTTATTTTTATTTTGGCTCTATACTCCAAAGGTTTGGATCAAGCAATTACTATGAGGCTGAAGTAGAGATTCTCAGCTTTTATTTGATGGTATTTGTGTACTTATTGGTTTCACCATTTAGAAATGACAACACTTTTTTATACATAGTCACCCTATTTCAGGTCACCATAAGTAATGGGACAGATTCACATAATGTCCAAATTAAGCACTCATGTTTTGTATTTGGTCAACAATCCTTTGCATGCAATAACTGCCTGAAGTCTGTGACCTATTGACCCCACCAGATGCTGGGTATTTTCTTTGGTGATGCTCTGCCAGACCTGTGCTGCAGCCATCTTCAGTTGTTGTTTGTTTTTAGGTATTTTTGTCTCAGATCGTATCATGGTCAGTCAAGTCGTTTTCACTTTTTGGGCCTGAAAAACTCCCTAGTTGCTATGGCAGTATGTTTTGGGTCATTGTCTTACTGTATGAAGTGCCATCCAATGAATTGGGAGCCATTTGCTTGCATTCGAGCAGACAAGATGTTTCTGTACACTTCAGAATACATTCTGCTGCTGCCGTCAGCAGTTACATCATCAATTAAGACAAGTTAGCCAGTTCAAGTGCCAGCTATACATGCCCAAATCATAACACCCCATCCACCACATATGATCAAATCTTGGGCAGATCCTTTTTTCTCCGAACGTTCCACTTGCAATCACTCTGGTACATGATAATATTAGTTCACAAGACCTTTTTTCAGACCTCTGCAAGCTTTTTAGGTACTTTATAGCAAACTGTAATCTGACTATCCTTTTTAAGATAACTAGTGGTTTGCACCTAGCTGTGAAGCCTCTGTAATTCGGCTGGTGACGTATTCTGCGGATGGTAGTCTCTGACACATTCACACCAACACCCTGGAGAGAGTTCCTAATCTGTGGGAGTAGTTGTTTTGTTTTTTTTCTTAATTATGGTGAGCATTCTTCGTTCATTCACTGTAGAAGTCTTCCTTGGTCTACCAGCCCATTTGCGTACTGAGCTCACCAGTGCCTTTTTTCCCCGTTTGAATGAGTTTCTAAACTGTTGACTTTGGTAGGTTTAAGGTTTTGGCTATGTTTCTGATTGATTATGATATTTCAGCCTCATAATGTCTTCCCTGACTTTCATTGACGTGTCTTTGGTCCTCATGTTGACAAACACCAATAGCAGACTCCGAAGGCGAACGCCAAGCTTAGAATCAATACTAGACATTGGGAGGTCTTTTATGACTGCACAAATTATGTGACAAACCAGAAACACCTGTCAAGCCAATTGTCCCATCACTTTTGGGTACCCTGAAATAGGAGGACTATGCATAAAAAGTGTTTTAATTTCTGAATGGTGAAACTAGTATGTACAAGTCATGTACAACAGGCTACGTATATGTCCAATATAGTCAGGAGTTTTTTGGTAATGATTTGCAGTCTTTGTAGTTTCTAAACATCAAGAGGAAATAAAATGCGTTCGTATTGGGTTTTGTGGTACAATTACATTATTTATTATTATAATCCATGAATTAAGAAATGCAATTCATGCTATAGGCTACATTTTACATTACTTTGTTCCGTGTGCATTTGGCCACCTGACTGTCTCCGCGGGCTGTAGAGCTTTGATTTACCTTGACGGGACTCCAGGGATTCTCGCTCGAATTTCTGAGAATTAATATGAAACGATCGTGCATCTGCCTGGCCTGGTTGGGCAGGCGTGTTATTTAGTTATGGCAGGGTACCCTTTCTCAATACCAGTCCTGAAAACAGCAAGGTTCCAATCCCGAAAACCAAAGATAATAATTGCAGACACTCTCCCTCCCCTCTGCAATTCATGTCATCTTAATTGGGAAATTACCATTGGTTTTGAAGTAGCCTATCTTCCAAATTACGTTGGTAAAAAAGACAAATGCAATGCGATTGCTGTGAGAATAAATACCTCTGTTTACTGTGAGAATAAATTACTCATTTTGATTATGTACACATAACTTTGTTATATAATAATATCTTTCTCATACAGTATGCTCAAATCTTACCTCTAACACAATAAAAACAACTTCAATGTGTGTGCCATTGAAGTACAGTAAGCCTATCCATTAGAATTGCTCAGAGATGACCCCTGGTGGTTGTTTGGCCAAGGTGTAATACCCCCAAGAAAAAGACAACCGCTGTCGTGATAACCGTGCACTGCCATCGTTGATTAATTCATACTAAACACTGACGTACTCTACATGCAGAATAAATGTTTAACTGTAAAAAAAAAAAAAGAAACTCCTCTGAACATTTCTGTTTGTAAAAATCGGACAACGGGACACGTACAGACAACTGGACCCTTATCATCTCTGTTGTTGTTAAATGGGGCCCCCTAGTTGTACTGTCATTCTTTCTATCCCTTTAAGTTATAACGTGGAGCATGTTCAAACCTGGTCTTAAAATGCATTTGTGTTTTCTAATTGACTTTTAAAATTTGAAGTCTACATGCACTGACATGTAAATCAAATGCTATGCCCCCTGACATAAATGGAAGTGAAACTACAGTCTAGATGGATGGGGATGCATTCTGAGTGATAAGTTGCCAGGCATGGACATTTTGTTCGTAACACTCACCTCACTGTATTCTAATGAGGTACGCAATATCTGATTGCGAGTGTAGATGGCACATCAGACCCTTGTTTGAGCTTTGCTTGGTCTCTGATAAGCAACCATGCTCATATCAAAGTATTAGCTATCTGTCAAACTTAACTGTTTTTTGAGATTGTGTTGAAGTTAATCTTTAACAGCAGGAGTTAAAGGGGACATTGATTATTTTAAGCTAGATGCACTGATTGTATGCAAGCCAGCTATTCACCAAGAAAAGTATGGCAGCAGAATCACAAGGTTTCTTCTTTTTTTGCCATCACAATCAGATGCCTGATCTGCATTCAGTTTCACATGTGGTTTGGTTTCAGGAGGAAATGCTACAGTGAATTTATGGAGATGGCTCTAGTGTATTTTCTCACTGCCTACCTCTGTGTATGGGTGATGACCCCCCCCCCCACACACACACCCTCCGTGAGATCCAGTTAGAACTGGAAATTTCTGGCCACTGCTGGCTCCCTGCCCACTCCCATAGGCCAGACTCCATCAGCAGCACTTCCAGGAGTGTCTGGGAGAGTAAGGAGGAGCAGAGGAGAAAACAAAACAGCAGAGGAGGCTTGAAAATTGAGAAGAGCATGGGAATAGTGGGGTAGGGGTGAGAGGCAAGCTAAATTACTATGAAATTAATATATAGGCTATTTCAGTTGTGAACACATCTTTTCAACCACAATGCCTTAATGACCTCTGAGGATTTTGAGTTTAATTGAATCCTTTACCACACAAGCGTTCTACTCTTCTGTCCATTTTGCTCAAATTGCCCCAAAAAAGCCAGTGCATGGCCATTTGTCACCTGCTTGTGAGTCATTGTTTGGTCAAATTGCTTTTATATGTTCTCTGCTGCTCTTCTAACTTCAGCTATTAGCCAGCATAATTGGATTCAAATCCATATATAGTAACTAGAATCAATTCCTTTCAATTAGTTGTCAATGTGTCTTAATACACTCATAGTATAAACACAATGTATATCCATATATATCCATATATATCCATATATATCCATGGTGATTAGATTCATGTGTTTACAAAACAGCATTGCAGAATATTCTGTTCCAGTGCAGAGCCTTAAAGCCAATGGTCAGTGATATTTTCAGTATTTTTAAATGATATTTGAAATATACAAATTACATGTACTATAGTCATAAATTATATTTTCAAAAATAAATGCTGCTTATAGAATATCACTACAGATATGTCAGAAAGCAAGTGATATTTGCATGTTTCACTGCATTTTGCTCCATGGTTTATTTTTTTGGTGGCCCTGCATGCAGTAATCACTGCATTTGCTTCCATTTGTATGAGTTGTGAAATAGCAGTGCCACTGCAACACTAGTAATGGTATTGCATATCTCGCTTTGCTATGTTAACGTCTATTACTTCCAAATTCATAGCGGGTTGAGTCGTACTTCTGTATGATAGATTGATGACTACCATGTACATCAGAGCTGTGGGCTATGTCGAAAGCCTTGTGCATTTTGATGTCTTGCAGTGTAATATTCCAAGCTGTTTTTTATTTTTATTTTTTTATTTAAAAAAATGTTTTAACTTGTGTGGAGCAGAAGTTGTAGCATGCACAGTATCTTCCCCTAAGCCTATTTTATTCTCTGGCAGCAGCGATTCCAGCAGTAGCTCGAGTGATGACTCCCCAGCACGTTCCGTTCAGTCTGCTGCTGTTCCCGCACCTTCAGCTTTGCCCTTACCTGCCCTCGACAAGGATGAACCTCGCAAAAGCTTCGGCATCAAGGTTCAGAATCTTCCTGTGCGTTCTACAGGTGAGGAGTTGCTACCTGCTCAATACATAATGTTCTGAGTTTTATTATTTGCATGCCCCTTTCATTCCCCAGCACAGTTGCATTAGGGTTTTTGGTAATGATAGTATAGTGTTTTTCTGGAGCTATTGATGCCTGAAGTTAGTACTTATGCTGTGAATTAGACACTGTTAATGAAATTAAATTGGGGCGTGCCAAGTTGATTTATTTTAAAGGTACAATAAATAGTTTGCACCTGAAAAACTACCCAAGTTTATTAATTAGCAATTGCAGAAACTTCATGAAGTGCCGGTGAAAATGAGTGCGGGACAAGCAGAACATACCATTCCATGAGAGGAGTTGAGGAAAGGAGTGCAAGAGATCTATATAATCTGAACCTAGTGAGCAACATGCAAGACTAAAGGCACATACTCCAATTTTCCGGAATTGTATGTTTTTCAGGGAATGTTTTTCAACCATAGAAGTAGCCCATTTCATGATATTTGAATCCCTAGAAACTACATGCATGCAGTGCCTTCACTAAGTATTCACCCCCCTGGACTTTTTCTAAAGTATAAAGATGTGTTCCAACCTGACTTTAGAATACATTTAATTGATGTTTTTTTGTCACTGATCTACACAAAAAATTAAAAGTTGAAATGTATTCACCCCCTTTGCTATGACACTCCTAAAATTAGCTCAAATGCAAAAATGTCATCAACAAGTCACATCTGAGTGCAAGGATAGTAGTCCATGTGATTTCGGAATTAATATCTTTTTTCTTTTTTTATAGGGTCTCTAGTTTGCATAGGAATCAATTACGCATTGTGTGGATTAGGCTGCCACTACCAACGAACACATTTCATAATTTTCTCTTGATCCTGACAAACTCCCCAGTCCCTGCCAGTGACAAACATACCCATAACATGATGCAGCTACAGTACCACTATTCTTCACACAAGGGATGGTACGGAAACTGCATGGCATGTGCTGAATTTGCACTTAACGCTTTGTAGGAAAATCAAATAAACACATTTCCAGCCACTTTCTTTGCTGTATCACTTGAATTCATTGTTGCAAACACAATTATGGATGTGAGATATTTTTCCATTAAGGGATTCTTTTTCGTCACTTGGTTATAGACTAATTTTGTAGAGTGACTACAAAATACTTTTGTAAGTATTTTGTAGTGAGATGATGATGTCCCATCGACTACACTTTTTCCTCTCAGCCATTCAACTTTGTAGATTTGTCTCCCCAGGCCTCAGGGTCACATTCCAGAGTAGTTTTGTTCCTCTCCATTTGCTCAGTTTGTAATGACAGCCCGATCCACACAGTGTGTATTTGATTCCTATGCAAATCAGAGACCCTATAAAACAAATATATTAATTCCAAAATCACATGAACTATCGTCCTTGCACTCAGATGGACTCAATTCAACTTATTGAGTGACTTGTTAAAAAAAGGCGTTGAATACTTATTGACGTGACATTTCAGCTTTTCATTTTTAATTAATTAGAAAACATTTCTAAATAAATGTCCACAGTGATATTATAGGATATTTTGTGTAGATCAGTGACAACATCAATTAAATCTATTTTAAAGTCAGGTTCTAACGCAACAAAATGTTAGAAAACTCCAGGAGGTGAATAATTGCTGAAGGCACTGTATTTGGGTACATTTTAAGATAGAAAAAAAATAATTATTGGATTTTTAAAGCATCAATCCCTTTCTTTCCAGATACAAGTCTGAAGGATGGCTTGTTCCATGAGTTTAAGAAGTATGGAAAAGTGACATCTGTACAAATTCATGGAGCTTCAGAGGAGCGCTATGGACTTGTCTTCTTTCGCCAGCAGGAAGACCAGGAGAAGGCCCTTGGTGGATCAAAGGGGAAGCTGTTTTTTGGCATGCAAATCGATGTCCTTGTCTGGAATGGCCCTGGTAGGTCATAACCAGCTCTTGCTGCATCCATTGCTCATATTAAATTAAAACTTTATTCAAGTGCTTTTTTAACCTACACCTCCTTTTCAGAAACCGAAAGCGAGAATGAGTTCCGGCCTCTGGATGAGAGGATAGATGAGTTTCATCCCAAAGCCACACGGACACTGTTTATTGGCAACCTAGAAAAGACCACCAGCTACCATGATCTGCTCAACATCTTTCAGCGCTTCGGAGAGATAGTGGTATGTTAATGAGTTTGTGTTGGGATGTTTGTTAGAGTAAGGTTTGTTTTTTAAGTAGGACTTATTGAAATGAATGGTATGGTTTCAATGTGTCCTACTTAAAGAATATACCACCAACCTCTTACTCCACTGGATGTACTATACATTTATTTCCAACTTTACATTTTTTGGGACAAGCATGTAATTCTTATAATTACAATTTCTCAAGATTTGTTAAAGCAGAGTAGATTCTCATCTAATTTAGCTTTTCATATGATATTACATGTTAAGTGGTAGAAAATGCATGCTGCATGTTGTCATGTTCCAGATTTCATTTTGAGTGCCAAAATATCTGATGTGTTGACCCCCCCCCCTCCATTTACATAGGATATTGACATCAAGAAAGTTAATGGTGCTCCTCAGTATGCCTTTCTGCAGTACTGTGACATTGCTAGTGTTTGTAAGGCCATAAAGAAGATGGATGGCGAGTACCTTGGCAACAATAGGCTAAAGGTGAGAAGAACATAATTTTTATTTCTCGAAACTGTTCTTTATATTGCCCCATATGTAAAACAGAGTTTTTTTGTTGTTGTTGATGGTGTTGGCTGTGGGAGTGTTATCAACGGGAATTGTTGAAATGTTAATTCTCCTCCTTTTCTACAGCTGGGCTTTGGAAAGAGTATGCCCACAACTTGTGTTTGGTTGGATGGTTTAGCCTCCACTACAACAGAGCAGTATCTCACTCGTCATTTCTGCCGTTATGGACATGTTGTCAAGGTAAACCTGCAACTTATTTTTACATTTTCTTTCACATTCCCATTCTAAACCACATGGTTAGGTCCCTGAATTTTTCTGGACTGTGGACCGCCTTCCTTGGGTGAAGAAGAGACATCCCTATACCTTTGTAATAACACTAATTGTTGTAACAGCATTGTATTCACAATGTTTATACCAGGGCTGATACCATGGAGTTGAGTCCACAAATCGTCAACCCAAGATTCACAAAATATTACGACTTGACAGCCCTAGTTTTTTTTTTTATATTGTAATGAATAGGCACTGTCCCCTTGTGCAATCACTAAAAACGCTCAACTCCATTTTTACAAAGCAAGTACCAATTTACAGTGTAACAGAATATCAATACAATGACATAACTAGAGTAATTGCATCATTACTACACAGGTATAGAGCAAGTGTTACTAACATTTTTCCTCATTCTCTCCCCACCTGTTTGGCCCTTTTAAAGGTTGTCTTTGACAGACTGAAAGGAATGGCACTTATCCTGTACAATAACATAGAATATGCGCAGGCCGCTGTCAAAGAGACCAAGGGTTGGAAGATTGGGGGCAATAAAATCAAGGTGAGCATGAAATAATCTATTTTCCAGTTCTTTCAATGTGGTCAACATACTCTTTGGTTATGAACTACACTGCTCAAAGAAATTAAGGGAACACTTAAGGGACACATCAGATCTTGAACGAATTATTCAAGTTGAAAATCTTTACTGATGTACATTGTATAATTTGTTGAGAACAAAATGACATAACGGTCAATGGAAACCAAAATCATCAACCCATTGAGGGCTGGATTCAAAATCACACCGAAAATCAAAGTAAAAAATTCAAATCACAGGCTGATCCAACTTGTGTGAATTTTATTACGGCAACTCATGATGTGATTCAGTAGTGTGTATGGCCCCTGCGTGCCTGTACGCACTCCCGACAACGTCTGGGCATGCTCCTGATGAGTCGGCGGATGGTGTCCTGGGGGATCTCCTCCCAGACCTGGATCAGGGCATCAGTGAGCTCCTGGACAGTCTGTGGCGGTACTTGGTGGCATCGGATGCACCGATACATAACGTCCCATAGGTGCTCAATTGGATTTAGGTCAGGGGAACGAGAGGGCCATTCAATGGTATCAATGCCACCTTCATCCAGGAACTGCCTACACACTCTGGCCACATGAGGCCGGGCATTGTCCTGCACTAGGAGGAACCCAGGGCCCACTGCACCAGCGTAAGGTGAACACCAATTCTGGTGTTCTCTCGCGAATGCCAATCGAGCTGCACGATGCTGGGCAGTGAGCACAGGTCCCACTAGAGGACATCGGGCCCTCATGCCACCCTCATGGAGTCTGTTTCTATCAGTTTGGTCAGACACATGCACACCAATAGCTTGCTGGAGGTCATTTTGTAGGGCTCTGGCAGTGCTCCTCCTGTTCCTTCTCGCACAAAGGAGCAGATACCGGTCCTGCTGTTGTGTTGATGCCCTTCTACGACCCTGTCCAGCTCTCCTCGTGTAACGGCCGGTCTCCTGGTATCTCCTCCATGCTCTTGAGACTGTGCTGGGTCACACAGCAAACCTTCTTGCGACCGCACGTATGGATGTGCCGTCCTGGAGGAGCTGGACTACCTGTGCAACCTGAGTGGGCTGCAGGTACCGCCTCATGCTACCAGTAGTGACAAGGACACTAGCAGAACACAAAACTAGAGAAGAATCAATCAGTCAGGAAGGATAAGGAGAGAGCATTGTCTGTGGCCACTACATGCAAAACCATTACCTTTTAGGGGGTTGTCTTGCTTTTGCCTCTCCAGTGCACCTGTTGTCACTTTCATTTGCACCAAAGCAGGTGAAATTGATTCACAATCACTTGTGCTTCCTAAATGGGCAGATTGATATCCCTGAAGTTTAACTGACTTGGTGTTACACTGTGACGATTAAGTGTTCCCTTAATTTTTTTGAGCAGTGTAGATAGTAGCCTATGGTGGTCCTAGTTTCTGTGTTACCAGTTTTGACGAAGAATAAGGAATGTCCAGTCCTCTAAACTGCATGTTGCTTTGTTTCTAGGTGGACTTTGCTAATCAAGAAAGTCAGATGGCTTTCTATCGCTCAATGCAGGCATCTGGGCAAGACATTCGAGACTTTTATGAAATGCTATCTGAACGAAGGTTTGTATAGTTTTCTTAATAACATTTTTTTTGCTCACTGTCCTCATAAAAAATCTCCCAATGACATTAGGTAATGCAATTATGATTTTGTTTCTCTTTGTTTTATTTTCTTTGTCAGGGATGAGCGTAGACCACAATATGAGTCTCCAGCTGAGAGGGCATACTATGAAAATGCACGAACAGCTGGAACCTACACTGAAGATCCACGTCGCAAGTACCCTACCAGGGGCCGCGAATTCTATACAGAATGGGACCAATACCAGGGGGATTACTATGATCCACGATGCTTTGATGACCCTCGTGAATTCAGAGATTACAGAGACCCTTACGAGCAAGACATCCGCAAATACAGTTACTTGCAGCGGGAGCGGGAGAGGGAGAGGGAGCGTTTTGAAACAGACCGTGAACGTGACCATGGGCGGAGGACTATTGACCTTAGCCAGAGCCCCTCACACCCCCGTCGCCCTGCCAGCCCTACTGCATCTCCCTCTCTCTCTGAACGCCTACCAAGTGACTCAGATCGTCGCATTTGCTGTAGGTCCTCAGAGCGAAGTGGCAGCTGCAGTTCACTTTCACCACCAAGATTTGAAAAGCCTGACAAGGCCCGACCTGATCGATATAACAAGAGTGATAAATCGGAGAAGGAGAGACTCTTTGAAGCTGAACGTGGGAATGGGGGTGAAAAGGAGAAGCGAGCTGGACGCAAGGAGAAAGGTGAGAAGGAGAAAGGTGAGAAACAGCGGCAGAGGAAGCTCAAAGCGCCATCTCCAAGCATTCCATCGTCTGAGACAGACCCTGAACTTGAGAGAGATTTTAGCCCAGATGCAGGTCTTCGAAGCAAAGCCAGTAAATTTCCTCTTAAAGAAAAGGAAGTCTCAGGCAAAGGAAGGCTGGACCTACCACCTTGTGTGGTGCAGCTAACACGTGTGAAGGAAAAAGAAGGCAAACTTCTTGGTCTTGCTGTCCTGGAAAAACAAAGACTCAGGGGTGGGACTGATACTGTTCGGACTGCATCATCTCCAACTGAACAGATGAGTCCTCCCTTCCGCTTAGAACCTCAAAAAGGAGATATTATTAAGCACGGGAAGGTGCCCAAAGACAAAAGCATAGCAAGTCTCGTTGAGGTTGTAGACAACGATGGTAAACTCAAAGCCAAGAAACATATGAAATCTGACCCGGGGGTTGATGATGCCAACTCTGTGGATGTTGACCGTTTAGCCGCACGAAAGAGACGTTTTGAAGACTCGATGGGGAAGACAGATCGGCTTAAAAGGGCCAGTCAGGAGGAGGGAGAGGGTAGACTGGGAACTAGAAAGTTTACTGACAGTGCTATGGCAAAAGACACTGAGTGTGACAAGAGCCTTATGCGAAAAGGGATGCATAAAAAGGAGCACTGTATGGCTAAATCTGAGAGATTGGTTACTGTTTGCAGTCCTAAAGATGAAGTAGAGTCTGAAAGTATCTCTATGGAAATGGGCCTTGGACTCAGTCTAGAACTTCAGTCACGACTTGGAGAACCAACAGAAGAGGCAATAGATCTTTTAGACCCACCCTATCTTAAAATGGTGCTTGGGGGATCAAAAAGCCAGAGCAGTTTCTCAAAGATTTCTGATGATTGCAGTCTTGACCAGGATGAATTCAAGGAACAGCGGCAACAGAGTTCCTCCATCGACGTTGAGGAGCAAGGTGTAGAACTGTACAAAGGCAGAGGAAACGGTGAGGAACGACTTGCGTCTGACATCGACCACTCTCAGAGCTGCAGAAAACAAATGGAACAGAGCCGACAGCTTTGGCAGAAGCTGGAAGAGTCTGACAAATCAGGCAAACCTGAAAGCTCACGGAGCAGTGACTTAGATGACTTTGAAAGTCGCAGTCTGGTGCATGAGGTAGGGAAGCCACATGATGATGTCACAGATGATTCTCCATCCAGCAAACGAAAAAAGTCTGAGAGATTTGAATTTGACTTGCTAAGTGTTAAGAAAGAACGCAACTACAGGAGTTCCCTGCAATTAAATGAAGACCTTGATCGCAGTGTCACATCTGTGACAGGCTTTGGTCACTTTCCAGTAAATGAGGAAGAAGATACTGCTCAGTTATCACAAGCATATACCAATAGAGAGGCTAAAGACTCTCCAAAAGCAGAGGACAAAGTCTCAAATATGGATTTATTGAAATACAATTTAGACATGACAGCCAGTCGGTTCCATTCCCCCAACACAGAGTTTCCCAAGCTTAAGACAACATTGCTTGGGTGTGATGAGGAGTTACTGCAACGATGGGAAAGACGAATTAAATCTGATTCACTTAGAATGGACATGACTTTTCCCAGTAGCATTGTGAAACGTGACAGCATCCGCAAGCGTCTTGTCCGTGAACTGGAGCCTGGAGAGGTACAGTCAGATTCAGATGAAGATGGTGAGAACAAACACCACTCCCCTAAACCCAACACCTCCCTCTCCTATATCCTTAGGGAACGTGAGGAGAGGTTGACTGACATAAAACTGTCTGGTTCCCTGGAGAAGAACAAGTTCTATTCTTTTGCATTAGACAAGACCATAACTCCTGACACAAAAGCACTTCTAGACCGAGCAAAGTCACTGTCTTCTTCACGAGAGGATAATTGGTCCTTTCTTCCCTCTCGTTTTCCGAGTTCTCACAGTTGCTCAGATAAAGAGAAGGTAGAATTGGCACCGCGACCTATTCCCTCTTGGTACATGAAGAAGAAGAAGATTCGTTCAGATTCTGAAGGTAAACTGGATGATAAAAAGGAAACACTTAAGCTAGAGGATCAGGAGCGACAGGAGCTCTTTGCCTCTCGCTTCCTTCATAGTTCAATCTTTGAACAGGATTCACGGCGTCTGCAACATCTTGAGCGTAAAGATCAGGATCCTAAGTTGGGAGTTGACAGACATCTTTCCAAACAAAATGCTGTTGAAGGACTACCTGGAGCAGTGCGAGGGGACCTCCTTCAAGAGCCCATAGTGCTTTTTCAAAGCCGCTTTTTGGAGCTTCAACAACAAAAGGAGAGGGACCACCTTCCACAGGAGACTGATAGTATCATTATGGTTGATGAGAGTGAAGGTGATAAAGTACAGAATGGAGAACAAGAGGAGTCTACAAAGGTATCCGAGATCCTACAGAAAACTGATGTTAAACCAGTCAGCCCTCTAATTCTACCAGTTTCACCATGTGTTCTTTCACCCAGAGAGTTGTCTCCACAGTATAAAGACACTATTTTAACTCCATCCTCAGAGCAGCCTGTCTTACTGATTACAAAGGAAAAATTTGAACATATTGATGAGGTGTCCCCACCACAATCTCCTCCACCAGAAGAGATTCAACCACCTGCCCTTATTTTAATCACACCTATTCCTCCTGTCCTGTCAGAGGCTGAAGTTAAAGTTGAACCTAAAGAGGAATTGTGTGAACCCAAAGTTACAACAGAAAACAATGTGACAGTGGACCATGCATCTTTTCTTGATAAGCCTCCCACTCCTGGTGGTTCTCTAAGTAGTTTCGAGGCAGAGCCTGCTGACATCCATTGCAGTGCTTCCCCCAAGCTGGAAGAGATAATGGAAATGGCAAAGACTGAGGCTTCACCAGAGAAAATTGAGTTTGAAGACTTTGAAACATGCCAGAAATCTGAAGCTTCCCAAGAGGCTCAGATGCAAGTCTCAGAAGCTGAATTGAAACCAGCACAGGCAACCCGCAAACAGCCCAAGAGTAAAAGGGCTAAGCCAAATGTATCAGTAACACAAACCCCACAGCTATCCCAAACAGCTAGGTCTGAGAAACCAGCAACTCGAAAGAGTGAGCGAATTGACAGAGAGAAGCTGAAAAGGGCCTCATCTCCACGTGGAGAAGTATTAAAAACATCATCAGAGTCTAAAACTACAGCCAAGTCACCAATTCATGCCCCTGACTCTGAGCAAGATCTTGAGTTGAGTTTAATCCATGGAAGAACCAGACGCAGAAATGTCCGATCTGTTTATGCTACTCCACATGAGGGAGAGGCTGAGCAACCAGGTAAAGAGGTGGTGGAGTCTTCCCGCCCCACACGGAAACGAAGTGTTGACAAAGAGCAGTTGCATCCAGATACGTCCTCCAACACCAGGCGAGGTCGCCCTCCCAAGACACGCAGGCGAGGGGAAGATTTATCACCTGTGAAAAGGGACCAGCAGATACCATTAGAGGAAGATATTGATATCAAGGAGCCTGCAAACGCTGAAGAGGTGTCAAGAGTTTCTGAAGGGTGGCGTTCACCCCGTACTCAGAAAGTGCAGACTGCTCCGCTGTCTTCACCCACTGGGACTTCAGTTGGCAGAAAAGCAAGCAGACTAGACAAACAATCTGAGTGTGCAACATCACCAGCAGAGAAAGCAATTGATATTACAATTACTGAAGAGCCTAAGATTAAAACAAAAGATGATTCTGAACAGGCAGGTAAAGTGTTAGAGGAGGAAATAAAGCAACACTTGCCAATACAAAGATATGAAAAAGATTTAACAGATCTCCATGAGAAAACATCTTCTGAAGGAGACAGTGGTGGGATAGAATTCACCCATTTGGAGAAAAAACAACAATCGGTACAGAGTTGGAAAGCTAAATCCCCAAGGTTGACGCGAAACACCAAACTGATGACGGAGGATAAATCTCATGGCTTGAGAAACCTTGAAATTCGTGTAAGTGTAGATGATGTGAAAGGACTTCTTCGCTCAGGGGAAGATGAGCCTGAATCTTTTGAAGCTTCCACTAAAAAGACAAAGACAGGAGTACCAGATAAGGAAGAAACAGGGGATCCATGTAATATTAAACAAGTAGCAGAGCTCAGCCCAGAGGAAAAGGAAGAGGTGCAATCGGACCCTGAACCCCCGGTAGACCCAGCAGTAGCACTTTTGGCACGTCAGATGGAACTGGAACGGGCAGTTGAAAATATTGCCAAGCTTACAGAAGAGCAACCTCCTCAAACGTACAAGGAGCCACCTGCAGAGACACCTACTCTGCTGCCCCCTGTCATTGTAGAGCCAGAGAATGAAATTGTGGAGGAGAAGCCAGCTAATCCTGCCAGTGAAACTGAACTTGCTGCTGCCATTGATTCTATTACTGCTGAAGACATATCTGCTGATACAGATGGATTCACAGCCCCTCCGACTTACACTGCGCTTATTCCTACCCCAGAGCCACTTGTTTCACCCTCTTCCAATGAGGTGATGGAACCAGAAACGCACATGGCTATTAGCAACATTGCTGATACAGACCCAGATGTAGGAGTCCTGATGTCCAGTGCCAATCCACTGATACTAGATGCCAAGGCTGCTGATTCATCTGTCACAGGGGCCACTGCCCAGCAGGAGTCCTCTCCATCAGAAACACCCAAGAAAACAGGGAAAGTCCGATCAAAGGCCCCAAAGAAGTCTCCAAGGAGTCGGAAATGTGTGGTCAACAGGAAAGGAGAGACTGCTGGAGAGGTGTCAGAACCTGAGCCCTCCCCTATCAAGCTACCAGAGTCCATTCCTGAAGACTTGGAGAGTATAAACATTAAGGCAGCCACTATTACAGCTTCATCAACAGCAGCAGCCTCTGTTGTCACTGCAGCTGCTACCTGCAAACGTGATATTACATGTACCATGACTGTGGACACACCCAAGGAGGCAGAACAGCCTGCCATGGAGCAACCAGTACCCCAAGAATCCGCCTTTCACTCTGGCACTAGCATCCACCCTAAAAAACAGCAACCACCATCAGAACCAGTAGCCCCTCTCTCTCTACCACCTGCCCTCAAATCATCTCCAACCCAACTGAATGTCCCTCCAACCCGTCCAGGCAAGATGTCTGTCACTGCAGACTGGCTACCCAGATCTGAAGAAAGTAGATTCCTTGCTGGTCCTGCACATCAAGTTACTGTAGTGACTCCCTCTGCACCGACAGTAACTGCGCTAGGAACCACAGGGAATCCACCATTGCCACCTGACACCAAGGCATCAGACATTGACCCTAGCTCCAGCACCCTACGAAAGATCCTAATGGAACCTAAGTATGTATCGGCATCGAACAGCAACGCCATCCCTACCACAATGCTAACAACTACCCTGGCAGACCCTCGCATGTCAGAGAATGAAAATTCATCTGACACATTGGCTGCTAGGCACTTACATCCTGAAGACAGACCCTCAACTCTGACACCCCAGCCCACTCTTCAAAAACCATCTCCACTCACCGAGACCCAGCGAAACTTTGGAGAGAAAATGGTGCATTCAGTTATTTCAACCCCTACTACCTCTGTAATCAGTCGGATTCCAATGCCCTTTGACATAGAGGAAGCACCACGAATCTCTTTAAGTAATCGTAACACTGGCTTGTCTCTGCCCAAGCAAAAGTTCAGAACGAGCATGAATGAGAATAACCGTTACCATGGAGTGGAGGTTACAGATGATGGGAATAGTAGAGGGCGGTCTGTGGTTGAAAACACACCTTACAACACAGGCTCCAGTCCTGGTCTAAGGGTCAATACATCAGAAGGCGTGGTGGTGTTGAGTTACTCAGGGCAGAAAACTGAGGGACCTCAGCGGATCAGTGCCAAAATTAGCCAGATCCCACCAGCCAGTGCAGTTGACATAGAGTTTCAGCAGTCTGTGTCCAAATCTCAAATTAAACAAGAGCCACTCACCCCATCCCAACCCCATACCCCGAAGGGACCCCTGACTCCAACTGGGTACGGGCACACTGGGGTACTCTTAACTGGACAGTCTTACAATTCTCAGCCTGTCATCTCCACCATAAAGCAAGAGAGTCCTGGTTCTGACAAATCTGAATCATCATATCACACAGGACCCCAGGGTGGTGCAGTAAAGATGTTCCAACAACCAGTCACTAGTCCACAAGTATTGATTTACAATCATGCTGTGATGCAGCAGCATGCGAAAAAAAGCCTTGGAGGAGAATCGGTTCCAATGATGGTGGATATGGGTAAGCCACCAAAGCCATCTAACCTGAGCCTGGTCATGAGCCCAAATCACCCTTCCGTGGCTGGAAACCGCGTGAGCCCTAGCCCCAATACTCCAACAGATCGATCAGTCCCACACCTAAAGCAAGAGCCCCACTCCCCTCGAACAACAGGTCACTCGCCCTCACCCTTTGCCAAAACTTGCCCTCCCAGTAGTTCCCCCATTGGCACCTCTGTGGTTCTGGGCCCAGGCTTGCCTGCAATGTCTTCTTACATCTCCAGTATGCATCATGGACACCCAGAGCAGTCCGTCATAATGCAGCCTCACAGCGTTTCCCAGTCAGTGTCCATTGGTCACCTCTCACATGGAGAGGTCAGGATGAATACCCCACCACTCTGTGGGATGAACTATGGGAGACGAGCAGATTCCCTGCCATCTCCCCGTCCTGGGCCTCCTCAGCGTTCCAACACACCCCAGCCAGCGGTAATACGAGACCTTATGATGCAGTCACACCCTGGCCCCACCGGGACAGCCGCCAGTGGTGGCAGCGGTAACAGCACAGAGGAGGACAATAGACACTTTCATCAGGCACTACGTAGACCCTCTGCACCTCAGCTGCAGTCTGACGTGATAATGCTACCGGCTGACCACCGAGGGCTTCATCCAGGCCTGCGCCTAGACCAGTACAGAGACATGCGCATCCTCATGCACCATCAGCTTGGAGAGCATGCTGCTGCCGAGGCACGACCGTCACACACTCCTGAAGCCTGTGGAACCTCCTCCGCCAACATCTCTACTCCCTCCAAAAGTCAATTTGTTGGAAAAGACATGGCACAGACTGGGAAGGAGACTTCCAAGCCATTGGAGGGGAAGATGTCTCACCCATCTCATACTGAGAGCAGGATCATGGGGGTTCATCCATCAGTCCCTGTTATGGTATCTCAGGGGGTTCAACTGATGCATCCAGGCAGCGCGATGCATCCAGGCGGCGCGATGCATCCAGGTGGCGTGAGTTCCTTTCCAGTGTACCAGGACATGCGGGGCTTCCATTCCCAGTTTTCAAGTCATCCTTCATTGGGATTGAACCTGGCTCCCCGTGGCATCACACCTTCTCAGGTCAGAGGATTTACACTCATGTTTAGATTGTGTAGTCTTATCAGCTGTTGAATGTTGTTGCCATCAGGTGTTTCATATCAAATATCTTGGCATAAAATATAAGTTTAAGGCAGGAATATATCCTAACTTCCGCTCTGATGTATCATCCTAAAAAGGGATATGACATGTTTTACAGTCTTTTTTGTCAATGATTATATTTTCACTAATGTGCTATCTTGTTTTTCTTGATCCTTTTAGGATGGTGATCCTGGGCACAGGGGAAAGCTGTCTCAGTCACTATCTGCAGGGTCTCTTGGCGGAGGAAGTGAATCCAAATCTGAGAACTCCCACCTCCGTCACACAGCCTCCATGGACCTATCCCACATGCCCCGAATGCAGAGGGAAACCGTCTCACCCTCTTATCCATCTCCCATGGCTCTCTCCCACAAGCAAGAGCTAGCTTTGCAGAAGGGCCCACCAGCTTTTCTGCCAACTTCCTCTCAGTTGCGCTCTGACCTTAAACTGGAGCACTCAGGATACCGGTCAGTCGACATGGTGCAGCTTTTAACGGTGAGGAGGCTGATAATAGAAATTGAAGAGAGACAATACTGATTATATTATAGGCATAAAGCATGTAATTTATTACCTGTCTTTCCTTTTATTGTGCAGAAATACCCCATTGTGTGGCAAGGTCTTTTGGCACTAAAGAATGACTCTGCTGCCGTCCAGCTACACTTTGTTTCTGGCAACAACGTGTTGGCCCACCGTTCTCTGCCGCCCCCAGAGGGAGGTTCCCTGCTCCGCATCGCACAAAGGATGAGGCTGGAGGAGTCCCAATTAGAGGGCGTGGCTCGCAGGATGACTGTGAGATACTTACTAGTGATCAGCCAATTGAGTTATTAACAAAGGTGTAACACATTCAGCTCAAACAAAATGATAATATTGTTTTCTTCTAATTTGTTCAGGTGGAGGATAACTATTGTCTCCTGCTAGCTCTGCCATGCGGACGAGATCAGGAAGATGTTCTTAGCCAGACCCATCTCCTGAAAGGAGGCTTCATCACTTACCTGCAGGCCAAACAGGCAGCTGGCATCATCAATGTCCCCAACCCTGGCTCCAATCAGGTCTGTGTGCGTTCTATCTTTGTTATGCCATGTCTGCATCATTCCAAATGCAGATTAAAATGGGCTTTGGCATCTAAGTATTAGGAGTAGATGGATACACAGCACGGAACTTAATGGGTCTTAAATGAGTGAAGGTGATAATACAGCTAATATTTGTTTGGTTTCTCTCTTCTCCAGCCAGCTTATGTGGTGCAGATTTTCCCACCGTGTGAATTTTCCCAGAGCCACTTGTCACGGCTCGCCCCAGACCTTCTCAACAGCATCTCCAGTATCTCCCCCCACCTCATGATTGTCATTGCCTCTGTATAATATACCTCCATCCTCCAGAACCCACCCAGAAGTAAGCCAACACCAGCCTTTTTGGACTCAAAACTCTGGTTTCGAAAACTGGAAATGCCTCATAAGTTTTTGGATGGGTTTGACATTATTTCTTCTTTTCTTTCTTTTTTTTTTTTTTTTTTTAAAACCATGCACTCACTTGTACTTCTCTTCACCGAGTCCTTAAGTCATTCTTTCGCCTCTAATTCCACAGCTCCTCTGCCTTTACTGAGAGTGTATGGAAGGGTGGAATAGGAGTTTTGATGATCAATTCTATGATCATTCATTTTACTTGTCATTTTTGGAGGTAAACCAGACTGCATCTTGATTTGCAAAGAATTGAAGCAGGATGACGGAACAAAACGAGAAGGACAGCTAAGGGATGTTTCTACTTTAATCGAAATAATGATTGTGGATTTCTTTTTTTTTCTTTTTTTAGTTTCTGAATTTTCTTAGAAAAATGATCAGATCAGTCATTGCACTATGTTGAAAAGGAAAATCGAAAGAAATCAAAAACGTGAACTTTGTACAGCTTTGAGAATAAAATTATACATATTATTAAAGACATGCTCCAGTGGCCACCTTCGCTTGTGCAAGAGGACAAAAGAAGACAATTCTGCTGGAAAAAGTAAATTGTTGAGAATCATGTCGGCTTCATCAATGTTCTTTATTGCTTTTTCTCTGCTACCATCAGCCATCTTAATTTCCTTCTACTTCATTTCCAGAGTCAACTCTCTCTATCCTCAGTGTTTCTTCCCCAGGAACCTATGAGGAGACATTTAGAGTTGTACAGTTTACACTCAATGCCTCAACGGGGGACTATGTATAAAGAATATATAATTTGTTTATTTTTGTTTGCTTCCTCACGAAGTTTAAAAGTGTTGTGAACAATTGCAAAACTGTAAATATTATAAATATTTAACGACAGAAATGATGTAGGGAGACCAAGTGGATTAGACTCATCACTTTCAACCTGGAGGGGGCGGGGGGGGGGGGGGTGTTGCAAAGAACCGTGAAAGCTCTCAGAGCAACATTTACAAACCTATGTTTTTAGAATTGATTCTGTGCCAAAATCTTTTTCAAAGAAAATAAGAACACAATGGATCCAAGTGATCATAACCTATTTTAATACTTGACTTTGTATTTGCCACTGTATTTGATGTAATGGCCTCTGTTATGTCTTTCTTTTTATATTTTCTGCATCAGCCCATCTCCCTGTTAAGACTCCTCCATTGTGGAAGGAAGGAGTGCTATGAACAGTTCTATTTGATGTTCAATTGTGAATACTGGTTAATTCTGTCTCTCTCGCCTTGTGTCCTCCACTGCCCCCTGCTGTTCCTCTGAAAATATTAAGAAGTAGACCCTAAGTCAAAAAGCAATAGCTAAACGACAGCTGTAGCATGCTTCATTTAAAGATGTAACGGGTAAAGTGAATCCATAAGGCAAAGAATGTGACTTAAACACAAAACAATGCCGTAAATGTATGTGTAATATCGCTTTCTCTTTTCTCTCTTTCTGCCTCCCTCTCTAAGCCAAGCTGTAAATAGGCCTACTCTGGGTTCTCTATTTGTGCTCTTGTGTACTTTCCCTTATTGTCTCTCTTCAGGGTCCTCATTTTGTTTTGTGTGACAAAACAAAGCAGTCTGAAAGAGACGGCGTTAGGTGTGAACCAATGCAGAAAGTAAACCATGATTATCAGCTTTGTGGTGTAAATATTTCTATGACTGCAGACTGATTACTTTCATGGTTGTGTTGAAGGCACTTATAATTTTGATAAACAAATTAAAAGAAAATACCAAAAAAAACAAAGCAAAAAACAATGATTTATCTTAAACTTTGTCTTTTGATCGATCTTATTTCATCATTTTGAGTGTATTTTGCTGTTCCTCTATGAGGACATTTTAAACTGTAAAATAAATGGTTGTTTAACATAATTCAACAGATCATTAAATGGTCTGTCACTTTTGTTTGGTGTTTACTTGCTTGTGTCAATTGTCTTGGAATGCCTTGCCTTAAAGTTAGGAGCATAAAATAAGGTTCTTTATTTATTTTTTTAACTTGAATTGATATACAGCATCTAGCTGCTACTGTACAGAGTTGTAGTGAAATATTTAGGTCCTCACAAGGCTCCTAGATAGCTTTTTCTACATGGTGTGAAAGATGTTGCAGTGCAGTCTGACGTCACAAGATGTCAGTATAGGCATATTAAAAAAGTGTTCACCATGCTGCAATAAATCAGTTTACCACAGTAGACAGCAAGCCCATACGTTTCAGACCTAATCAAATCTCTGACTCTGAACTATTAACTTATGCCAAGAGATAATTATTTGCTTAAGTAATTCATATGGAAACCTTGATCTCTTCCAAGTTAGCTACTGTAATAACTACAGTTATTTATGTGAGACCAACGTTTAATGTACTGGTATACAGAGGAATGTATGACAGTACAATTAAATCCTTACTTGCAAGCTCTCATCTTAGCAAACAGAATAGTAGCACAATACAATAGTAACACAATAATACAATAACACTGATACAATAAGACCAAGACTAATGGCTAATGGCAAAAGTGACATTTTTGATGGGTCTAGTTACTATAACTGCACAGCTAGACAGTTCTAGTTTATATGGATGAATGCCTCACAAATGGGTATATGGAGAATTACCTGTAAGATTAAATGTGAATGCGGCCCTACTACACTATTGCTCTTGGTCATTTATGCACATGGCAACTGCAGTGAAGAATCAACCACACAGCTGTCTATCCATGCATAGATACATATTAGAATGCTTGTAAATGGATGATGCATGTTAATCAATGCATCCTTATTGTAAAATGTTAACCAAAACGGAACAGAAAATGTGGTTGTGGAAAAAGATTTTTTCAAATGTGAAGCACAAGGGCTGTTAAAGTTGCAGTTTTACCCTCATCCCCTAAGGCAAAGGGCTCCATGGTTTGGGGAATTTTAAGACTCATGCCTGAACATTAGGGTTTCCTGCTACTCCTGGCGAATTCAAGAGCACACTAGAGATTCCTCAGAGGGATGCTCTGTGGAATTAGTGGTTAGGAATTCCTTATGGGAATGTACAGTGGTCAGAATAGCGGGGTCTCTCATCATATTTGAAGGTACTGTTTATGGTTGAATTAATGTTCTCAATGAAGGGACCAACTGCTGCGAGGAGACCCCAACTGTATATCATTCTGATTATATACCCCTCAATTCAGTCATCAAAGGATTACAGTTCTCAACCTCCCCCCCCCCTTATTTTGACACTCATGACACTATGTTTGATTACTTATTTTAACAAAGAGTTTAAAATATGAAAAAAAGGGATAACAGAGAGAGTTAGTTATGCTTAGATGTACAGTATGAGGGCTGGGATTGTGAAAATAGCCTGCGCTCAAAATACAGCAAAGCTACTGGAAGGAGGGAATGAAAGAGGGTCACGCTGAAACCCTCAAAGACGTATCGTTCCTCCGCTCTCTCTTTTCATTACAGCAGAAAGAAGGGAGTGTGACTGGAAAAAAGAGGTGAAGCATAAGCGATTTATAGTGCCTCGACAGGCCAAGACAAGGAATGTTAATTGACGCCCCACTTGCAGCGTGAGAAGAAGCAGAAATGTTGGTGCGACACAGTGGTGAGGAGAGGTCACAGAGACCAAAGTGGAAATTCAAGATGCTGTTCCATACAATGTCCCCTCTCCCCCCCTTCCCTGTCCTCTAAAATTACAGGCTGAGCCTGCAACATAAGAAGATGGAGAAGTATTAGCAAGAATGCAAAAGAGAAAAGCTATGTGTACTTCATGCAGATCCCCTCAATATTTCTTCCCAGTTCTTCTGTTGAATTTGTCTCCCCCAACATTACATTCCAAATGCCACATTTAGCAAGAAAACTAAAATGCAAAGAATGTTGAAAACACTGGGGTTGGTTTCTCTGACACTGATAAGTGCTTGTTTTCTTGTTTTTTCATTTTTTGGCTTGTTGCTCGAACATTCCATGCAAATGTTGACCTGAATATATTTTCCATGGATGCATTTCAACACATGATAAACAAAACAAGGCATGACAGTTCAGCTATCATTATTTTAGAAGGAACTCACCGTATCCACCAACAATATGGACAGTAGCACCCACCTGGGTGATGCATGGCAGCATTTTGTGCCTGCTATCGGCGTGCAGTTAAACAGTGATTGTGCTTTGAATAAATTTGAAGCATGAGCCTTCCAAAAAACCATAGCAGGAAAGTGGTTCTAATAATACTCAATAGGCTATAATGGGTGGGAATACTGCATGGATGCAACTGTAAAGAACACTGACTCTCACATATGCTTTGTTAAGAGCTCACACCGGGCCATGTGGAGTCTGTGAGGAAAAAGGAATGAACAGCTGAAACCTGCGTAGTAGTTTTGCCCTTGGGGGACAAAAGATAAATGAGAGGAAGGATGTTCAGTAACCTCTTCTTTTAGGGGGATAATAAGACTTAATCAGCCTGGTTTGTGAGGATACCCTGGGATGTGAGATTTAAATGTTCTGCCCCAACGATTCCCTCCCTTGACTGTGTGTGGGAGGACTTGATAATAGGGGGTTGTGGAGTGGGGGCATTTTTAAGAGAACACCCCCTCACTGGTGCTGTGATAGCGTGAGCAGGGCTGACACCACAACTACTCACAGTCACTAAATCACAATTTTATGGACAATGGCAATTAAAGGAAACTAGATTTTGTGTGACCTTTTAGGTTTTTACTGTCATATCTGAATTTGCTATGAGTTCCTGATCACTTCTTATTGTTATATTTTGAGTATATTGAATATTTGCACTTCTACTTGCACTTATATCCCTTACTTCCACCCATCTACCATTCTCCACATCACCACCCTTAGTCCACTTTATCTACTTGCCTCTACTTGCACTTCTACTTGCACTTCTATCCTTTCCTTCCACTCATCTAGTATTCCACATCACCACCCTTAGTCCACTTTATCTTTTTATGGTATTCACTATGCACTCGACAAGGAGGGAACATTTCTACAGTTATGCATAGCCATCTTATTGTGTTATGGATGGGGTCACACTTCCCAGTGCGAGCCCTAGGTGTCTCCCTCCGGCCGCCCACTGTGCTGTCTCACTCTCGGAGTGGGAAAAGCAGACCCCGGCCTGATCAAACTCCCCCTAATTCACGCAGGAGCTGCGGAAGGTATTTAATGTGGTGTCAGGACACGAGGCGGGGAGACGACTCACAGTGTACTGGCAAGGGAACCAGGCGGTGGCGGACTACTCGGTTGGGTTCCGTTGGTGAGGGAGGCTGTATGGGTGGAGAACGCGCTGGTCGTCTTATATGTTCAGGGACTGAGGGTATTAAGGACGAGCTTGCCCTCAGGGAGTTACCTGAGTCATTGGACACTCTCGTCGACCTGACTGTCCGGGTGGAAAACTGACGACGTGAGAGGATGCACAATAGGAGGTCGACTCTCCGCGCCATCCCGTATCCTACCCAGCCCGGAAACTACTCGTCGTCCCACGGAGGAACTACCCCCAGCGAGTCGACGGTTACCCTTCAACCCTGGAGATACCAGGACCTTTTTCCCTACGGTGGTGCTGTGGGCCCAAATACCCATCAGTTTCAAGCACTCATTGATTCGGAAGCGGTGGGGAATCTACTTGATGTGGGTCTGGCCCAATAGTGGGGTGTCCCACTGATCACTCTCCCCGAACCTATTCCCGTCATGGCTTTGGACGGCTCATCCATTGGGGGAATCCCATTAACAACCAGGACCAGTTCTCGCGTTCCTGATCCCCTAGATCCCTCGCGGCTGTCTCTACCGGGAAGTCGGAACTTCCAGAGAAAGAGGCTGTCCACGACCTTTCCGGCATTCCCCGGGTTTATTGGGTCCTGGGGGAGGTGTTCAGCAAGCGACGGGCTAAGGATTTACCTCCCCATAGGTCCTATGACTGCGCCATTGACCTCCTACTGGGTTCCATGCCCGCACAGGGTAGACAGTTTTCTCTATCTCGCCCTGAGACCCTAGCCATGAAGGCTTACATAGAGGAGTCTCTCGCTGTGGGTCACTTTCGCCCCTCCACTCGGGATTATTCTTTGTAGTGAAGAAGGACAGTGGACAGCGCACTTGCATTGATTATCGAGGACTTAATGCACTCATCACCGTCAAATTGTTTTACTTCCTTCCTCTGATGACGTCGGCCTTCAAGTCTCTGCAGGGGGCCCGGATCTTCACCAAGCTAGATCTACGCAACGCATACAATCTGGTGAGAATCAAAGGGCGATGAATAGAAAACAGCCTTTAACACTCCTAGTGGCCACTATGAGTACTTGGTCATGCCTTTCGGCATCGCAAACGCGCCTGTGGTGTTCCAGGCACTGGTGAACGACATGCACCGGGACCTGCTTGACCACTTTGTTTTTTGTGTACTTGGATGACATCCTCATCTTTTCAAAGGATATTGCCCAACACGAGCAGCACGTTCGGTTGGTCCTCCAGCGTCTCTTGGAACATCAGCTCTTTGTTAAGGCCAAAAAATATGAATTTCACCGTCGCCTTTCTGGGGTTCATCGTGACCCAGGGACATCTCCAGATGGACCCCGCCAAGATCTGTGTGGTGCTGGACCGGCCCCAACCCTCTTCGGTGAAACTGGTGGAACGTTTCTTGGGATTTGCAAACTTTTATAGAAGTTTCATCTGGAATTTTAGTACTCCCCTGACAGCCCTCAAAGGCACAGGACACATTCACTGAGCTAAAGCGTCGCTTCACCTCAGCACCTGTCCTGGTGCACCCTGACCCTTCTCTGCCTTTCGTGGTGGAGGTGGACGCCTCGGACGTGGCAATTGGGGCAGTTTTGCCCCAACAATTCCTTGTTCTGTGCGTTCTGTGCGTTCTTTTCGCGCCGGCGGAACGAAATTACGATGTGGGGAACCGTGAGTTGCTGGCGGTCAAGCTCGCACTGGAGGAATGGAGACATTGGTTGGAGAGTGCCACGCATCTGATCATAAAAATCTGGCATACATTCAGGGGGCCAAGCGGCTCACGCCAGGCCAGATGGGCACTTTCCTTTACCCATTTTAGTTTCACCATCTTCTGCCATCTGGGGTCAAAATATACTAAACCCGCCGCCCTTTCCCGGCAGTTTGATCTCGTCGACATGGAGGAGCGGACCAACCCCATCCTTCCCAGCACCCTCATTGCAGTCCCAGCAGTGGGAAGCTTGTTCCACCAGGATAGTGAAAAGCCGTGACCGAGTAGTACGGCTTCTGCATCCACGTAGAGGCGGCGGTGCCAGGCGGCCAGCTGAGGTGGAAGAGCGGAGTGATCGGGCAGGTGTTTGGTGGCTGACCATTGCTTGCAAGTAGGGTGAGGCTGTTCCCTTTGCCGCCCGGTAGGCGAGCACCAGGGTCTTGAATCTGATGCGAGCTGCTACTGGGATCCAGTGAAGGGTGCGGAGGAGGGGAGTGACATGGGAGAATTTGGGGAG
>NC_139662.1:7099278-7126778 GCF_951799395.1 Argentina silus
CAAGAAACAATTGAAGTAGACAGGCAGAGCTTGAATCCAGCATTCCATTGCAGTTGCTAGGTGCTGAATTTTTTAATTCCCCATATTTCTACTGATACCAGCAGACTTTCATACTCCCCTACTCCCACTCCTTAGTTTTGCCCATGAAATTAGAGATTTGATTAAAACATTTTCTACTTTACTTATCGAGGGCTGGGTTATAGTTCAGCATTTTCTAAATATTTAAATGTATTTTCTAAATTAATTTCTGATCATACTGTCAATGGTTCTGATGTGGGAGATGATATAGTACTTTATTCCTGTTAAATGCTTTACTTCTTGAATGCATTTCTCTTCACTTGTCAAATTGCATATATTTCAGAAGTTATGTGGGGATTAGCAAAACTAAATATACAACGTAAAAAATATAAGACTATTTTTTTATCAACTTTAATCAGCAACTGTTCTGAAATTGTCTCAGTACCTTGTAGAAAATGAACATCCAAAATCAGTCTCAACTTCCGTTAAAAAATATGTTTTTTATGGATATCTGCTTGTTGCTCAGGTGAACCATTGACCCTCAAAGGCCCTCAAATCATATAAAGCACAGCTACTTCGCTTTTGCCACACCCCCTCCCTATATGGGACACATTCCATCGGGCGGAGTTCACGATGTCCTCCCCATTTGTGAATGAGGCTTCCGTTCCGAACATTCAACGTGCAGTAGAGCAATTCATGTTTCAGTGGAATCGCAGTCCCAGCCTAGGTTAGAAATTAAGCGAAACGTTTGTCAAATATGGATTCTCGAGGAATTCAGCGCTTGTTGTTTTCTTATGTATTTATTAACGGCATATTTATTACACTACAAACTAAAGAAGGTAAGCATAATCTCGACTTCTTTTCCAACTGGCAACTTTTAGAAACCAAGGTCCTGTTAAAACTACGCTCAAACTGTGAACCATGCATGCCATGTGAGGAATATGGCTTGTGAGGAAGTTAGAGCAGGCATTTACTGTCACAGTTACATTTAATGTCTATATATACCAATTATCGGCTACATTTAGGTTACAACTATCTACTGCAACATTATAACTTTAATGAATTCTGCAACTGTCCACTTTCGACTAAACAGATGAGTTTACTTCCAATCTATATTTATCAACATGCGTGCCTCACTTTGCTGCGCTCAACATTGTACACATTGCATTTGGGGAAATATAGTTTCTTGTAGTTTTTCAATACATATAGGCCTATATTATTATGATTATTAAAGATCATAGGCTATGATACCGCACTGTCCCGCATTCAAATTAGATAGTGATATCTTTTTCATATGAATTGTACAAATGGAGCCAGATGCTACTTTATTTCAATGGATAATTACAACTATTTATATACAGTCATCAGTCAGTGCTTCTATACGACCTCGTGGATAAGTCTGCTAGGCTGGGCTGAGCATTAATTGCTGGTAGTCTATCAATTTGGACAAATGTCTCTCTTAAAGTTGATGAAGTTAACAATTCCCCAGCCAATACTCATTTTTGTGTCACTGATGCATGATCATGCCTCATGGTAAGAAGGTAAATCTTGATATAATGAAAATATCAATCAGCATATGAACTCTGCTCCCCTCACGTACGTTATCTCTCACATCACTATAGGCTTAAGGATGAATTTCTGTTCTGTCTCTACAGAGGTGCTTTTGGACATGAAGGCATCAGGGAGTGAACTAGGCTGGTTGACATGGCCCTTTGAACAAGGGGACAAACCAGGGGTGAGTATGGATCCAGTATGCCGAGGTCTTGTTTCCACTCTACTCTTGAGAATTTCCTTTGGGAAATCTGCATGGGATAAGCACATACTTTATTACGGTACCATGCTTGGTTTTCTTTTTCCTCTGCCTACAGTACAGACATATTTGTCTTTGTGGCTATTGCTCCTCAATACCCAAGGAGACTACTTTAGACTTGGTCAGTGAAAGTCTAATTCAATATTGAATATGGGAAGGGGTCATGGTATTCCATCAGGCGTTGAGTTTTACTGCAGCGCATGTCTGGACTACTCCAAGGGAAAGACGGGAGAGAGAATAGCTGCTAGCTTGGTAGAGAATACTTGTGGGTTCTTGTGGTTTTAGGGCTCTAGCTCCAGAATTGTATGTTAGGCTGTAATTAACTTTAAAAGTTTGCAGCATATGGTGCTTTTGGGGGAATGTAGATATAGCCATTTAGTTTAGTTATCTGTTTCTTATAAGGAGAGAATGTGTGGCTGGTCTTCTTTTCATCACAGTCAGTACACATCAGGCTTTTTTGGATTTGTGTGATACAGCATGTGTGCTTGGGTCCAATTATGTGTTATTTCCATTTGAAGTGGCCTTTCAGGTTCATGCAAATTCATTGTAGATTGGGTTTATTTGATGTGTTGATGACTCAAAGGCAGGTTTGGACATGTTGAACTTTCAAGCATGACTAACCCAGGTCCTCCTGAAAGAGTCTTAAAACTACCTGTTAACATTTACTGTTGAATTTCATCTTGGTGCATTGTTGCTCAAATTCATACAATGGAGTTAAGTGTAGTGTGTTGCCTGAATAGTTAATGCTATCTTTTTGTGACATATCCCTTGTTTTATAGCAGATTGTTATTGACTAAATCATCATAATTTTAATTCATTTTAATACATTTGATTACCCCTTGAAAATGTTCAGTCATTTTGTCGAGACACTCTTTCTCCTGTTGCATGTCCTGTTTATTTGCAGTGCCACACAGTCAGCCAACAAAGCACATTCCTTTAATTAATAGCATGGTGGCAACATGCAGAGAGCGAACCACAGTCTTAGCCCCTGTGGGGCCAAATGTATTTCAGCAGCCACTATTACGTTAAAACTTGTTGTAAGGCTTTTCGCAAACATGTTTATGGCAGCAGGGATAAACTTCAGTTGCATAAGATGCCGCCCTTTCTTGATGGATCAAAGAGTAGCATTTTAGTGGTATTGTCAATATTTGCCCTCTCTTTACTGTTGAAACTTAAGCTTCTCTTTTTGTCCTTTCTTGCCACTCTTAAGGTCTCGTTTGAAGTTTCCCCATCTCTCTCAAACACTCACTCTCTCTTTGTCGCCAGAGTTTAAATGACAGGGTTTCCACTTTCCAGGGGGAGCTGGAATCACCCATAAAATATCACCCCATGTAATATTGATTTAGAGTATCAACTTTGGGCACCCCAAATAAGTGTTGAGAATATTGACTTTGATCCAGTCCACTATTTGTAGTGCATTCCCCAAGAATCAATGTATGATTCTAACCCTGTGTTTCAGTGGGAGGTGGTCCAGAGGACGCTGAATGGCTCCCAGCTCTACACCTACTCAGTGTGCAATGTGGCGGAGCGCGAGCAGGACAACTGGCTGCGCACAACCTTCATCCAGCGCCGCCCATCGGCCTCACGTGTCTTTGTGGAGCTCCAGTTCATTGTGCGCGACTGCAACTCCTTTGACGGCTCCTCGCTCACCTGCAAGGAGACCTTCAACCTCTTTGCCTCTGAGGCGGACGCCGACGTGGGCACCAGCTTCCGGAAGGGTCAGTTCCGTAAGGTGGCCACCATCGCTCCCGACGAGATCACCAGCAGGAATGACCTGCGCATCAACACAGAGACGCGAGTGGTGGAAAGCCTGTCCAGGAAGGGCTTCTACTTGGCCTTTCAAGACATCGGCGCCTGTGTGGCTCTACTCTCAGTCAGGGTCTACTACAAGACCTGCCCGGCCACAGTCAAGAGCCTGGCGGCCTTCCCCGAGACGGTGGCAGGTGGGGAGAACCAGGCGCTAAGAGAGGTGGAGGGGGTGTGTGTTGGGAACGCCGTCAGCGATGAGCCACCTCGCATCTACTGCACCATGGATGGAGAGTGGGTGGTGCCCGTCGGGCAGTGCCAGTGCAAGCCTGGGTATGAGGCCACCAACAATGCATGCCAAGGTAAGGAAGGGCGTTCGCCCCCAGGTTGTCCTGACTCACTGGCATGTGAGCTAGCCTTCCTGGCCTCTGGCACCATGTGTTCTCACTGTGTTTTAGTTTGCTGGTGTGTATTGAAGTCTTTTTTTTGCTCTGGTGTGTATTGAAGTCTTTTTTTGCTCTGGTTTGGCAGTAGTAACCATTTGGCATCGCTTTTTCATTCTCACTGGTTATAAAACATGCAGGTATCTAAAAAGATGCTTATATATTATTGTGTTTGTCATTCGTGTTGGAATTCTCCCTTGGGTTATTTGACTCCTGAATGGAAGGAATGCTCAGACCTACTTGTACATGTCACTACATTATCCATGACACTCAAACAAAACTAGATATGTGGGAACCAGCAGTTCGGTTGCAATTACAGTAACAAATCAACAAAAAGAAATGTCAGGCACTGTTGGTCCATATCTTGACTAAGACAAAAACAGTTTGTAAGTAAAGATAACTATGCTTTTGAAGAGACTTATGTCAACCATTTTACTCTTAGTAGTTCTTGAAGAGTTCTTGTGAAACCACCCACGGTTAGTAGCAATGTTTATCAGGACCTTTAGCACTCGTGTAAGGTAGGTTCCTGCTCATTCATTGCCATTCATTCTCTTATCTTAGATACGTGTTTAGATACAGCATACTGTGTGTAGTCACAAGTCAATCTTTTCACTTTGTCGTCATGTTGCAATCATTTGCATTCGGGTTCTCCCGATCAGAGGCCCCCTATCCTTCTCATAAATTGATCAAAGACAGGAGGATCAGAAATAAACTGGGTGACTATACTAGTGATGGATTAGCTTATTCAAGGCAGATAGAAGGAAGAAGAAGACCCCTCTGGTTCTCTGTGGGCTTTGTTCATAACATGCACTAGAGAAATTGGCATTCCTTCTGCGATTGAGTGTCTCTCTCTCTCTCATATGGATCCGCTTTGTAAGACAGGGATTCACCATTTAGACGTTTTGTGTGACTCCAGCGGTGTGTTTGAGAGTGCTGGCGTGCTAGGGCCTGTTGGGAGCTGTTCCATGACAGAGCACCTCAAGACTCCCATCACCTTAACTCAACACATTACTGCAACACTGATTTTAATACACACAGACACACCCAACACACACACACACACACACACACACACACACACTTCAGTTAGTTTCCTGTTAATTGCCAACAAACAGCCTCATCACATTTATGAAATGAATGTTTCCGTCCGGAAACGGCTAGTAGGGTGTCAGCTAGAAGGATAATCTGTGGAGAGGCCAGAGAGATTCAGAGAGCAAGTGTGTGTATGTGTTTGTTTTTGAAAGAGTGATGTGGTAAAAAGGTGAGGAATGGAATGTAAAGGTAGGAGAACAATGAGGGGCTGTGTTCAGTGCTGTAGGCACTGGCTCCTCTCCCCCTCCCCTTCCCCTTCTCCCTCACCGGTGCATTCCTGTTCCGTTTACTGTAGAGCCTCCCAGATTACTCCAGAGTTGAGGAATTCCTTAGGGACTACTCCAGGTCAGGCCTTAGAAGTTTATGAAATGAGGCGATAGGTTGAGAAATGTCAGTGGAAGATGATTCCATGGTACAATGTAAGGTGAAGATGAATGAGTTGCTGTTTTTAGTGGATGTACACATGCATGCAGCTTGACACGAACACACACACACACTCCCCCACTCCCTCTCCCTCCCTCCCATGCATGCAGTGTGTTCCAGTTGACTCACTGTGTTGACATTGACACAGCTTTCCTCCTGTGTATAAAACGCCCTTCCTTACACATAATCTTCACTGGCACAATAGAAACTCATACCTTATGTGACCACACAAAGACACATTCGCTGCTCTTAAGCTCGCTGCTCCTTGGATTGTGTTAGAGCTGTCCATACCCACACCCTGTCGCCCACAGTAAAGCTCTGTGCACACTCTTCCCAGAGCTCGGCAAATATAGCTTCAGACTAACTCTGGGGTTCCAAATGTTCTTGTTTACAGATCGAGTTTGTATGTTGAATGTTTGGGGTCTTTACAATACTTTCTGTGGGGAAAGTCTAGATGGAACTAGTAAATGAGTTCTGTTAAGGTTGTTTTTTCTCAGAAAGGAAGGAGAGGTTCCAGTAATATTTTTTTTCCCTCCGTCTCTGAACTGATGTAACAGAAATGGTCAGTGACTAAGTTGAAGCTGTATGACTGTGCGGTGAGTGACTTATATGGGTAGTAATTGACTTGGGTGTGTATGTGCTTTAAGTGAAGTAACTACTGGTTTTGCATGCATCTTTGTCTTCCGGCCTCTCTCTCTCTCTCTCTCTCTCTCTCAATCTCCACCTCTCGCTAGCAAGCAAACTCTCTCCGCATATATTTTATTACTTCCAGTTTCTAACCCTCTTTTTTCTTTCTTTCCCATTTCCTACAACTCCCTTGTGAGTTAAATAAATACATGGTCATTGAATTCTCACTGGTGTAACAAACAAAATGTTTTCATCCCTTTTTGTTTTTATATTGCTCTCTGGATTATGAAGATATTATTATCTTTGGCCGGCGTGCAGGTCTTGAATGTGACACAAATCAAAATTTAAACATCCCGTTTCACACGACCTAGATGAGACTATTTAGACTTTGTACTGTTCTGTGTTCCCCAGTAAATAAACAACTTTGCTTATTCCACAACTGTCTCCGAAAGATAAATAGAGGCTACATTTGAACAGTCTTCCCAATCTGTGAAACATGAGTTTGGTGGAGAGAGATGCACATACAGTGCATTCGGAACGTATTCAGACCCCTTCACTTTTTCCACATTTTGTTATGTTACAGCCATATTCTAAAATTGATTAAATTTATTGTTTTCCCTTCATCAATCTACACACAAAACCCCATAATGACAAAGCCAAAACAGGTTTTTAGAAATGTTTGCTAATTTATTAAAAATGAGAAACTGATATCACATTTACATAAGTATTCAGTCCCTTTACTCACTTGTTGAAGCACCTTTGGCATCGATTACAGCCTCAAGTCTTGTTGGGTATGACACTACAAGCTTGGCACACCTGTATTTGGGGAGTCTCTCCCATTCTTCTCTGCAGATCTTCTCAAGCTCTGTCAGGTTGGAAGTGGAGTGTCAGTGCACAGCTATTTTCAGGTCTCTCCAGAGATGTTCGATCGGGTTCAAGTCCGGGCTCTGGCTGGGCCACTCAAGGACATTCAGAGACTTGTCCCGATGCCACTCCTGCATTGTCTTGGCTGTGTGCTTAGGGTTGTTGTCCTGTTGGAAGGCGAACCTTCGCCCCAGTCTGAGAACCTGCTCCAGAGGGCTCAGGACTTCATCAAGGATCTCTGTACTTTGCTCCGTTTATCTTTCCCTCCATCCTGACTAGTCTCCCAGTCCCTGCCACTGAAAAACATCAGCATGATGCTGCCACCACCATGCTTCACCGTAGGGATGGTATTGGCCAGGTGATGAGTGGTGCCAGGTTTCCTCCAGACGTGACGCTTGGAATTCAGGCCAAAGAGTTCAATCTTGGTTTCATCAGACCAGAGAATCTTGTTTCTCATGGTCTGAGAGTCCTTTAGGTGCCTTTTGGGAAACTCCAAGCGGGCTGTCATGTGCTTTTTACTGAGGAGTGGCTTCTGTTTGGCCACTCTACCATAAAGGCCTGATTGATGGAGTGCTGCAGAGATGGTTGTCCTTCTGGATGGTTCTCCCATATCCACAGAGGAACTCTGGAGCTCTATCAGAGTGACCATTGGGTTCTTGGTCACCTCCCTGACGATGGCCCTTCTCCCCCTATTGCTTAGTTTGGCCGGGCGGCCAGCTCTAGGAAGAGTCTTGGTGGTTCCAAACTTCTTCCATTTAAGAATGATGGAGGCTACTGTGTTCTTGGGGACCTTCAATACTGCAGAAATGTTTTTGTACCCTTCCCCAGATCTGTGCCTCGACACAATCCTGGCCTGGTTTTTGCTCTGACATGCACTGTCAACTGTGAGACCTTATATAGACAGGTGTGTGCCGTTCCAAATCATGTCCAATCAATTTACCACAGGTGGACTCCAATCAAGTCGTAGAAACATCTCATGGATGATCAATGGAAACAGGATGCACCTGAGCTCAATTTCGAGTGTCATAGCAAAGCATCTGAATACTTATGTAAATGTGATATTTTATTTTTAATAAATTAGCAAACATTTCTAAAAACCTGTTTTTGCTTTGTCATTATGGGGTATTATGTGTAGATTGATGAAGGGACTTTTTTTTTTTTTAACCCATTTTAGAATAAGGCTGTAACATAACAAAATTTGGAAAAAGTGAAGGGATCTGAATACTTTCAGAATTGTACACTGTACATGCAGCAAACAGTTTTTCAGTCTGCCATTCCCCATATATTGACCAAGAAACATAAACATTTTGTCGATGTTTACTCAAGTACACTTATGAATGAATCCACTGGGACCTGAGCTTTATTATATGACATGGATAGTGGAGGGAATACGTGACAAAGTTAGAGAACTTGCTAAAGTGTTCTACTTTCGGAGTAATGAGGACAACTCTGCCAGCCTCTGGTGCTGGAGGCAGCTTGTCAAAAATCTTTCTAAGACTAGTCTATTCTGAAGGTCCATTGGAGTGGGTTTTCTTATCTGATGGGTTGCTTCCACTTCAGGATCAATGGATTGAGATGAAAATAAGCAAAACGTTACACTCTTGAGGGGTAATCACCGTATCCATGATGTTTACTTTATCAAATCTCCGTGGCCCAAGATCACATTGTGTTCACAGCCAAAGAAGCAAAGTGCACTTATCAAATTCTGTTACAATTCATTGAGATGCACGCATTTAAGCTACTTTTTTTCTTTGCTCTTTGCGAAATTAGAGGTTTCGCAGAGCAGACGTGATTACTTTAAATTAGAGTCTCAGATCTTGTGCCAAGCTGATGTCGACCTCTTGTGCTGAGCTTCAGAGAGTTGGATACGCAGATAATGGGGGGGACTCTCTGGGAGATGCCTCTTAACAGTGTCATGCACTGTCATGTTAAGCTCCATTTGGAATTAATTAAGGCCCAGTGGTTATTTCTTCAGAAGATGACAGGAAATGTAGTTTAGCAAAAGTTTGCGGCCAATGCCACATTTAGGTGTGGATTTTAAAACTTTTGTGGTTCATTGATTGGGCTCTTGTACATTCAAAGCGTTAGCTCAGCCTTTGATTTTGGGACTTTTGTTTACTTTTTGGTATGGCTGACAGGAGGACAGTAGAGCAAATGGAACAATACTACTACTAATACTAGGCCATCTTTAACACACTAATCTAAAAGTGTTTTACCCTGGTGGAAGCTCTTAGATGTTTGTCACAGTATAACAGTGTCTGAACAATTGTTCCAGGTGCCACACAGTTACATTTTGCTCACTGTTGCACTTTTGAAGTATTCCGGAACATTTTTTGGTGCATATTTCCTCTCTGTCACATTCCTGTGTCGGAGGCCATGGGGGAGATTTAGCAATGTGGAGTGTATTGTGCTGCTGGTGTGTGAGATCAGCACTTTCCTTCCCCACGTCAGTGCGGCGTCCCCCCCCAAACCCCCGACAGGACGAGCTACGGCGGAAACCGGAGGCCACCTAATCCCTCTGTGACTCTCCAACCCGTTGGCTCAGGACTTTCCATTGTTGCCCCACAGTCAGTCGCCTCATTCAAATGGTTTATTTTTTTGTCCCCCGATAAGTAATTTTGTTTATTGGTGCATTTGGCCCTCTCTTTTAACAGGAAGCAGACACTTGTTGGAATCCAGCGTGCATTGCCACCTGGATGTCTGGCTTTGACTTTTAGGAAGTGTGTCCTAGATGGCTGTGGTCAGTCTGTGGTCGAGGGACTCAACATTGAAAGAAGGAAATTAAAAGCGTATTTAGATCTGTGCATGTCAACCGTGTAGTACTTGTGTAATGTTTGTTATGTCTGTTTATTCTTATGTCTGTTTTCTCCTGGTTGGTGCCTCTCTCACGGTCCCCCCCTTCTCTGTGAGCATGAGTAGACAAGGAGTGTGAAAAGAAAGGGGATTAGAGAATTTATTGTGTTTGTTAACAACCAAGATGAAAGCCTAAGTGGAATTGTAAAACAGATGTAATTCCCTTACAGCTGTTTCATTGGTCTGCTAATCCTTTTGACTAATGTCCCCCCCCCCCCAACACCTTAGCCCCCCCCTCCTCTGTGACCCCTTGGCTTCATGTTACTACTACACTTCCCCTCTCAGAGACCCCCATTGTCCTACCTGAACCACCCCAAACAACAGCCCAATGCCATATGATAGACAATGCAAATCTAGGGACACAACATGTCAAAGTTACTGTCTAAAACAACTCAGGAGTGAACTGAAGTCAAAATGAGGACGAGTAAAAAGGAAAGGTGGGATTAAGAGAAAGGGCTGACTTTATTGTGGATATCAACCATTAAGACTCAGGAGTGGTTGTGATAAGGATCTTGACATTTGTTTTTTCTCCCAGGGTTTATTTATTTATTTTTTTGACAACCATACTTCTGAATTTAACCTTCTCCACTCGTGAAATGCACCGCTGGCCGCTGTTCCCCCTCTCCCTCTCTCTCTCACTCCCTCACTCCTCTCTGTTTGTTTTAGTTGGCCATCGACTCCCTGTAGTCGAGGACAGTTTAACTCACTACTACCCTGGGGCAGACATGACCCCTTAGCTTTTAAAAAGCTAAGAGCCTGAGTTGACTGGGTTTTTTGTTTTCCCTTCTCCCCTTCCCCTCTCTCTCTCGAGTAGTGCACCCCACCCCCACCCACTTACTGAAGTCCTGGGGGATTGCTGTCGTCCAACCAGCATGTTACCCATTCATCCATCCATCCGTCCATGCTTTCATCAATGTCTCCGTCTCATCCATCTTAAGTCCTGCTGACAAACTGGCCCCACTCAGCTCCCAGAAGCTAACAGGTCCCTCTGCTCAACTCACAATAAACAAACGCAGAGGCTCTTTGGCACCGGGCCTCTCAAAAGCAGTGCATAGATCCCCAGGGACTCTAAAAGCAGACATGTTTTGCTCTGGTTTCTTGGCCCTTTGACTTAAGAGGTTGACAGACTTTTATTTACATGAGAAATATACACAGGTTTTCCTTGAGTTCCTAAGCTTCTACTCCCCATGTTCTCTTTATCAAAAAAAGTGATCTCCCATATTCATTCCCCTCTGGACTCTATCTATGTGGCTCTTGCTCCCTTTCCCTTCCATGCTTTGATTGGCTGCTCAAGGAAGGAAGCTCAGCGTCAGCCTCACACTTCCTGCTTCCTGTTGTGTCCAGCAGCAAGCCAAAGACAAAGCCCCCACTCCTCTTCTTTGCTTAGGAAAATTCCTTTACAGTTTTTTATTTCATTGACAACAGAGTGATCCCTCATGAAATACCTCATCAGCAAGTCACCAGTTCCAAGTTTATCATCCCATTAAATAGTTTCATTTACTGTTGTAGTGACTCACAGCATACATGTACTTGTACAGCGTGTTGACCTTAATGGAGAATTTCTTTAAAGGAAATGGGCTGAACTATGGCTAGGGCAAGGCACATGACTCCCGTTGGGTGGTGTGCGCTGGAATGCATTTTGATTATAGAGTCAAACTCTAGTGTAAGGCCATCTTCCCCACAGGCCCTGACCAAAATGCATCTCAGTTGGTCTCGGTCGCTCCATAGCGCAAAAAAGAGGCTAGTCCTCCCCTCTATTCAGTTGCAATGTGGCATCTCGACTATTCACGACAAGTGTTTTTCTTTTTTTTCTTTTAAGTGGCGTGGCATTCTCCTTGCCTGCTGGTCAGTGTTGAATGGTGATGTTAATGGGTTAGCTGAGTCTTTTGGTGAGGGGCTGTAAGGGATGGGAGGGGACGGAGGAATTTAGGGATTACGAGTGGGGAGGTAGGGGAGCCGGGGATATGAATTGGGTTCAGGATGGCAGCTGTTCGCCCTACTCAATAGTGCAATTCTCTCTCTCTCTCCTCTCTCCTCCCTTTCTTCTAAAGTCCTCAGTAGGATTTGATATCCCCTCCCCATCTCTCTTTCTTTCTCTCTCTTTTGCTCTCTCACTCTCTTTCTATCCCTCTGTCTTTTTTTGGCCCTTCTGTCTCCTCCAGCCCCTCCTCTGCATAGGTTGTGTTAATGAGTAGTATAGTGAATGTTTCTGAAACAGCTGGCGAAGAAAGAGAGGAGAGATTGACTTGAAAGGAGGAATGAACAAACGTGCAGGACTAGTGGGATGTGTGTTGCACTCCACATTATTTTCGTGCTAGGAATTTCTCACGAAATCAAAGAATGCTGTGTTGTCATTCACTTTTTGGAAATGTATACCCAACTCTGTTCACCTCTCCTTGCAACCAATGGCCCAACCACAACTTAGTGGCCACAATGAGACAAAAGATGAATGGGGTAAAAAGGGATCTCTCGTAGCCAATTGTGCAAATACCCTTGACATAAATGAAACGGGAGTGGTTTCTCCTTCAGTAGTGTGTGAGGTTACTTGTGGGTTCCAAGGAAATGTCAGCCAATTTGACCACAATGAAGGCGGGACTGAATAAAGCCTGATGTTATTCTGAGAATATGATATAGTATATTTCCATATGTTTCCTTTTCAACTTGTCCCTGCATTGCCTGTTGGATTCCGACACTGAAACAATCCATCATTGATTCTTAGCATATTTCACCTCTTTTAGGTCGCTCCTACACAGTCTGCTCTCTCACTCACGCATGCATGCACACCCACACCCACACAAACTCAAACTCGCACTACAACCTTTTCGTCCCCTAATTTGCATACTGACACTCACATTAACCATAACATCCATACTTGGCTCAGCTACTCCTTTTCACCTGCTGATGTTAGAATAAATATGTGCAGTGAAGTGAACATTTGTATTGTGAACATGTGTGTGCGCAGCCTGTGTGCAAGAGAGCAAGGACAAAACAGGTGACAGAGCCAGTAATCTCTCCTCTGAAGTCAAATTTGCTTTGCCGAATGGCGTGTGGGTGAGCATGAAAGATAGAGCAAGGCCATGACCAGCAGCCATTGGAATGTTTTGGGAGTTACAGGGGGGCCTTCTCATTTTCAGTCTCCTTTATAGCATTCTCAGAGAAATTTCACGCCATATTAAGTTCAAATTTCACTACTATGGTGCATAGCTGGATCCTATACCTGCATCTCTCCCACAATCCTCAGATGTGTGAAATTAGCGGCCATCTTATGTCAGCGATACAATTTCATATCTGTGCAGGGGTCTTTGAAAAGACTGCTGGAGTTTACACAAAATGGCCGTTTTCAGTCTTTTTGTCTGCAACTTTTCTTCATTCAATTCTGTTTGCTCTGTTTTCTCTCGCTGTGAAATGTTGATGGCTGACTTACTGTCCTGGAATGCGGGATGACTGGTTGTGTTTGTTGAAAGAGAGAAAAGAGGGGGATGGTTTTGAAAAGGAAGAGTAGGAGTGCAGGCAGGGAGTCTAGTTTGGTTTGTGAACCCAACACCCACTCAGATGTAGCAGAACACTGTATTAATCACCAACATAAACATTGTGCAGGGACTCTGCTATGTTTTCCTTGCCTTATCTCAACTCTATGTTCCTCTCCTCAGTCCCTCAATACTCATGTGTGTTTCCCCTCTGTGTTTTCAGAATGTCAGCCAGGGTTCTTCAAAGCATTTGTGTCCAGTGATGCGTGCGAGGTGTGTCCTGCGAACACCCAGCTGTTGAGTCCCGGGGCGCTGGTGTGTCCCTGTGTGGACGGATTCTACCGCTCCCCTGACGACCCACCCACAGGACCCTGCTCAGGTGAGGATGAGGACATGGAGGAGGAGCAGCCATTTTGGATCATGACTTTTGAATGTGTAGTGCCAGCATTGGTGGATTTTTCAATGACATTGATAAGAAGTTTGTTTATCAAGTGCTTTTCACTGGGCTTACAACAACACTTCATATTGAACATACTGGGGAGCTCATCTCTCATGTGATTGAACTAACATCCCATGCATCCACTTGTCTCCCTTCTCCGATTCCCCAGGCCTGCCTTCCGCACCTCGAGACCTGGTTGCCACCACCACCCAGCTAGCGGCGGGCAAGCTACAGCTGTCCTGGATCCCACCAGAGGACACGGGCGGCCGCCTTGACATCACCTACAGCGTGGAGTGCCGGCGCTGCGAGGACTCGGGCACCGCAGCAGTGGCGGCGTGCCAGCCGTGCGGTGAGAAGGTGCGCTTCGAGCCGGCCAGTTCTGGGCTGGCCGAGACCCGGGTGGCGGTGAGCGACTTGGAACCCCACCTTAATTACACCTTCACTGTAGAGGCACACAGCGGAGTGTCGCTCTTCGCCAGCCAGGGGGTGCCACACTCGAACAGGCCACTGTCCACAAGTGCCCTCACCACTGCCCTGCACTACACAGGTAGGTTCACCGTAGTAGTATTTTAATAAGGGTAATACATTAATGAGGGTAATACACAGGTAAAGTTTAACACTACATATTGCTTAGGTTTATTTATCTCCACTAAACAGTGTGTCAGGTTAAAAGTGCTTGTCGGCACTGCAGCAAGCAGGTCGCACCTTTGAATGACGTCCTGACATGCCTCCCGCTCCATCTCAGATCCTCCCAAGGTGACGTCCATGCGTCTGGATGAGCGGAGCCCCACCAGCCTGTCTCTGTCCTGGGCCGTCAGCCCCCGCAGCAGGTCCCAGCCCCGGCCCACTCGCTACGAGCTCACCTACCGCAAGAAGGTATAGTACAACACACTGATCAGCTATTGTGTCCTATTATTACTTTTTATTTTTTCTATTTTCCCTGCCTTTTTTAGTAGTAAACAGAGTTTCATGATACCAAATGATGAATATTGTAGTAGGGGAATCAATCCAAAATGAAGACCTGGTATGATCACCAATGACCGTCTGCATCTCTCTCCATGCATCCCCTTCCTCCACTGTTCTCAGGATGACAATCTGGACGTGACTACATACACTGTGCTACTCTTGGAGAAAAGCTCAGTGCAGATCAGTGACCTGGCTCCAGGGACAGCCTACCTGTTCAGGGTGCAGGCATTGAGCACAGAGGGCATCCCTGGAGGCTCCAGCATGGAGGACGAGTTTGAGACCGGGCCTGAAGGTAAATGGGAGGCCGTGTGTATGTGTGTGTGTGTAGAGGACTTTGAGTTTGTGTAATAGCATTCTGTTTTCAGTAGTCTGGGTGTCAGTGTACCAATGTTCTCAGCAGTGTTTGTATCTGTATTGTAGTGTGTGTACAGAATTTGTGTCAGCAGTGTGTATAACTGTTAATGTTATATTGCAGTACCACTGGTGCCGAACAACACAGCGGTCATCTTAGGAGCGGTTGTAGGAGGAGCAGCCATGTTGTTCATCGTTGTGGTGGTCCTGTTCGTGCGCAAACGGTCAGAAACAACCCTATTTTCCCTCTCTTTCACTTCCCTCTCTCTTTTGTTAAACAGTCATAATACTCACTCCTTCACTGGTTTCCTGTCTCTTTCTTCTCTTTCCCTTTCGGAATGCTCTAAATGGCCTTTCCATTCAGTCTCCCTCCACCTTCCTCACTCTCTTCCTTTCTCTGTTCTCACTCTCTCTTTATCTGTATCTGTGTCCCGCCACTTACTGGAAAGAATTGGTGTTGAATGCAGCCTGTCATTGCTCAATGAGTATACTGGATAGCGGTGGGCCCGAGTGGCACATTGTTGGTAATAAGAGGTGCTGCTGTGTAAAGGTGATCCCGCTTCCTCACCGTAGCAGCACACTGCTGCCTGTTCGTCTCTCTGCCTGTCTGGCTTGGCAAACATAGAGGGTCTTCATCAAAGCGCTCCTTGAGTGAATGGAAGCGGCACACTAATGACTAGGCGCTTTTAGAAACTAGCTAGTCCCAGGCCTCCTTGGGAAATAGCGGTAACTGTTGCTGAATGGCTGTTCTGGTTGAATAAAGATCATTGAAATGAGATAAAAGGACGAAGAGACAAATGTGCCAATGGTTTTTTAGAGTGAGATGATAAATTTTTATGCCCTTGTGTCTCATTCAGGAGAAGGAACTCCCATGCAAGACAAGGACCAGAGGACACTTACTTCTCTAGCTCAGGTAGACAACAGACACAACACAACACATTTTCTCTCCCTTGCTTTTTGCAAATTATTTTGCCATTGTTTTAGTAACTCATCTTTTTCCTAATTCTCCAGAGCAACTGAAGCCGCTGAAGACCTACGTGGATCCGCACACATACGAGGACCCCAACACGGCCGTCCTCAAGTTTGCCAGCGAGATTCATCCCAGCCACATAACCAAGCAGAAAGTCATCGGAGCTGGTGAGTGAGAAAACAATTAAAACAGTCTGCTTTGGGGCTGAAGGGGAAGGTGTTGAAGGGTTTTTTCCATCCCCTGAATCACTGTTTATTTTCAGTTGCGTTTGTTCTACTGCTTAACTTTCTTGAGTGACACTGGCTACACTATCCAGATTCAAATCTTTGGATTGCATTCTTACTCTGCAAGTTTGGACATATTTAAGTGTGGCAAGTCTTTTGGCTCCGCGCCCATGTGTTTTGGCTCGCACTTAAATCAGGGAGAATAATTAATATAAACAAAAGTTACTGGAGCAGAAAGCTGAGTATTTAAAGGATATTACACTAACTCCTACTTGACAAATGATACGTTTATTGCAGTGTGACCACCTTTACCCTTTGAACCCCCACCCGCCTCCACCTCCCACCCCCTTCACCCCAAGCTGTTTCCCACGACCATGCTTGGTCCTCCTCCACATGTGACAGCTGATTCCCATGATCACATACTACAAGCCACCACCAATCAGAATCCGTTTTCTTATGCAATCACCCAGCACACACCTCTCTAAAAGGCCCATGGCAAAACAACCAATAATGATTCCTTGTTTACCTGATCCAATTACCCCCACACAAACCCCCCTGGGACTTAGAATCATGAGAGGATGTTTAAAATGATCTCATATAGTATCTAATAAATCATGTATTTTTTCCCATTTCTTCCCTGTAGGAGAGTTTGGAGAGGTCTACCGTGGTATTCTGAAGCCGCCGGGCAGGAAGGAGGCGGCGGTGGCCATCAAGACTCTGAAGCCAGGCTACTCTGAGAAGCAGAGACAGGACTTCCTGAGCGAGGCCAGCATCATGGGCCAATTCTCACACCAGAATATCATTCGCCTGGAGGGGGTTGTCACTAAATGTAAGAATCCAGCTTGCTTGGTAGTACAGTACCTGCCTTATTCTATTGTAGTTTGTCCTGTCAAACATTCACCTCATTACTTCAGTATTTCTTCCTTGTAATGTTTTTTTATTCTTCTTTGGACTACAGTCAAGCATGCCATGATTGTGACTGAGTACATGGAAAATGGAGCTCTGGATAAGTACCTAAAGGTGAGTACATTGAATACAAGTTGCCTTTATGAATGAAGGGTTAGTATTTAGAGAGAGATGGGTTACTTGCCACTTTCTGTTTACCATATCTGTGTCTTTGCTCTTCAGGACCACGATGGTGAGATGGCCTCCTTCCAGCTGGTGGGCATGCTGCGTGGCATTGCTGCGGGCATGAAGTACCTCTCAGACATGAGCTATGTGCACCGGGATCTGGCAGCACGCAACATCCTGGTCAACAACAACCTGGAGTGCAAAGTGTCGGATTTCGGCCTCTCCCGGGTGCTGGAGGACGACCCTGAGGGCACCTACACCACCAGTGTGAGTGTTCTACACTATTTGTCTCTCTATTTACATGCTTTACTTTTATTTGACTGGGATAATGTACAACGACAACATGTATCTCCGAAGCTGAGAGCTGATACTGTTGGTTGTATCAAATATAGCCAAACAGCTCATTTTCATCTGCAGTCCCTGGGCAAGTAAACAACAACAGTAAAAACATACAGTACATTGCATAAGCATCAAACACCCAACATTTCAAAGACGTAGGACATAAGACACATAAGACATACATTTCATAGAGTATAAAAGTGATTCAAATATTGCACATCAAGGTTATTGCAAATATTGTTAATTGCACATTACACTTAATAGTTACTGCATGTAATCTTGGATGATGTGTGAATGCATTAAAAAGTCCTTAGCTATGGACCTTGCTATTGGCTAGCTTGGTATTGGCTAGCTTTGTTGCCACTATATTTCAGTGCACTGTTCCCAGAAGACTTGAATTGAATTGAACAAAAAACATCAATCTATTTTATGTCTCTATATCTCTTGTTTACCTTCTAACAGGGGGGTAAGATCCCTATCCGCTGGACAGCCCCAGAGGCCATTGCATACAGAAAGTTCACCTCAGCCAGTGACGTATGGAGCTTTGGCATTGTCATGTGGGAGGTCATGGCCTTCGGGGAGCGGCCCTACTGGGACATGAGCAACCATGAGGTAGGGCACTGTGGTAATGCTAAAGATGCTAACAATCACCAAGCACTGCAATTACCCAGAGCTATGCTACTGCTAATTCTAATGCTAAAGTGAATGGAAACTAGTGGGAAGTTGAGGTTACCAATAACTTAAATGCTAATGCTTACAAGGATGTCATGAGTCCAGGAAGTCATACATTAGTAATCTGTGTGAGTCTAATAAGGCTGGTTTCTCTTATGGCAGGTGATGAAGGCCATCAACGAAGCCTTCAGGCTGCCTGCACCCATGGACTGCCCCTCAGCAGTCTATCAGCTCATGCTGCAGTGCTGGCTGCAGGACCGCTCCAAGAGGCCCCGCTTCCCAGACATCGTCAGCCTGCTGGACAAGCTGCTCCGGAGCCCTGAGTCCCTGAAGGCCATTGCAGACTTTGACCCCCGGTAAGACTCCATTACATACACAGGAGCTGAATGACACAGCAAAGGGGATAGCTTAAAACAAACAGCAAATGATAGTGGAGCTAATGAAAGAGCACATATCTTATAGTGGTAGGGTAGTGAAGCAGACTTAATGTGTTGATGTGTGTGTGTTTGCGTGCAAATAGAGAGAAAAGACACCCGTCACTTTCATAGCTTTATCAGCTGCTCCATCTGCACCAACCGGTTTTTATCTTGCTGTACCTCTGAAAAGTAATTACAGCCTTCTCTCAGTCTTTGTCCCGATTGTTGTGGTTCTGGCTGGTGGTGATTGTCGTTTGGCTCTTTTTTCTCTCCTTCAGTGTACCCATCTGCCTGTCAAATACCAGTGGTTCTCACGGCTCTATTTTTTCTCCTCCAGCATATCCATCCGCCTGCCCAGTACCAGTGGTTCTGATGGCTCTCCGTTTAGGTCGGTGTCAGAGTGGTTGGAATCTATCAAGATGAGCCAGTACAGTGAGAACTTCACTTGCGCCGGCGTAGTCACCATGGAGCAGGTGCTTCAGATGAAGAATGAGTGAGTGGGATATATTTTCATTGTCTGTCACTAGATGAACATATATTAGTCCTTCAATTAGTCTAAATCAACTAAATATGGCAGAGAGGGCAGGAGAAAATAATGTATAGAATGGATAATTTTCTATGCATAAAACTAAGTTCATGTTATGGACATATTTAGGCAACACTTGTTTTCTTGTATTTTTGTAAAAGAAAATCACAGCCAGAAAATAGTTATGCACAATATAAACTCCAGCATCTACTACAACTTGAGAAACGAGTGAGATGGAAAAAATAATGGAGAGAGAAAAGACCAGGCCCATTTGTGGTAGCCTGGCGGTGGTGGCTTGTGGTTTGCCCCCTTTCTCCTCTCTCTTCCTCCCTCCTTTTTTCAATTCTTTCTCTCATCCCTCTCTCCACCCACACCAGTAGCCCTGGGCAGCACTTCTGCTGTAGCCTGAAACCACTGGTTCTGACTGTGTAGGGCGAAGGCCTCTGTGGCTTCTGACATTAAAGGAAAAAAGGAGGAGGAGGAGGAGGAGGAGGAAAGAAAACAGCCAGTAGAGTAAAAGGGGTGGTATGGAGATTAAGGGACTTTATTCTCAATTATCAACTTTATTTTCCCGAGAGATAATGATAATAGTCTCAGACACATGGAGGCATATGGAACAAATTCCACTCAGCCCATCAGAACACAAGATGAAGAAATGACCATATTGTTTAAACCTATCCGATCCTTTCAGATCTGTAGGGTTAGGGTTAGCAATCTCTAAGCAATAGGGATAGAATTAAATTTGGGATCCAGAATCCAGTGGTTGTAGATGAGAGGAGGTAATTATTTCGCAGTATTAGGTTTTTAAAGAGACCATAACTACGGACAGGAGATTTATTCGGACCCTGTGACCTTAAGGAATAAATCTGGGCCCTAACAATTGCACATACAGTAGTATCAAAATAAGCAGTGTCCTTAGTCTTGAACGATGGCGGGTTGTTCAGAAGCATGTGAAACGCCTTTTGAAGTGTTTGTCATGCTTTTTTGGTGAGATTTTCCGATCCATGTTTCATCTCTTGTCATCTGGTAGCACTCTTACGAAACCAGAAACTATTTATGACGCTTTGCTCGCCATAGGTAATTAAGGCTCTAATTAAAGCTGTAATTAGGGACTGGGATGCTGCATGCATGTTTTTGTCACGTGTTTGTGAACGGTTTGCCCAAGGTTACCCTGCCATGAAAATGAGAAATTAAGGTCCTGCTTGAGTACTCTGTTGTATTCTTCATTACTTCCCTTGGAGAGGGGATCTCACAAGATTAGACAGGTGCAAGCAGTAGAATGGTGACCTTATCCAATCACTCAAATCAGTTTTGGTCGGGAAAGATGCCTTTGAAAAATAAACATATTACCAAGTCTAAGATGTGATTTCTCCTGTTGCTTCTTCTGTATCTCACTCGCTCTCATCTCTCTTCTCCACAGGGATATCAAGAACATTGGTGTGAGACTTCCTGGCCACCTGAAGAGGATCGCCTACAGCATCCTAGGCTTGAAAGACCAGACTAGCACCCTGAGTGTTTTTGCTGTGTGAAACCTATCCCAGTGTCATGGGAATTTGAGTCGGGCACTGAAAGGGACAGAACATTGAACTCTGAGCTAAGCTGGACTGGAGCTGCAGGGAAGGTTTTAGACGGACCAAACCAAACTGAACACGTCGTAGGGGGGGCCAGCCTGGGAGATTTATAACAGACTTTGTTCTATGTTTTCCCCCAAAAATGAATGGAAAATTATACAATTAATTAGACTGTGTATATTAGATATATATTTTTTATTATCCATGTCTTTTGTACAGATACAGTTCATTGCTCAAACTTTGTTTATATGTTTTGTTTGCATGCCTTATTTTGCCCCCCCCCCCAAAAAAACAACAACCAAACAAACAAACAAAGAAAACAAGTCTTACATGCCATAGCTCTCTCGGAATGGCTTGTGCTGACAAACTTAAATTTGAGGTCTTTTGCTGCTGTAGCACCCAATTTCGCCCAAGTGACGAATCAAGTGACACTTAGTTCAACCAATGACATTGTTTGAGAGGACTACAGTGGCCCTCTGGGATTGAAGCTTGTGGTGCTGATGTCACAGCATCTCACCATTCTAGCGTATGTCATCTCTTGCTAAACCAATGATAATGGACTCAAATCAGACATCGGGCTTGAAATGGGAATGAGCTGGCCAAAGATTGGCATAGGTGTTTGAATACAGACTGGAGGTTATTTTCTTAAAAGTCTGAGTTGGGATGTTGTTGCCTACTGTTATGCCTGCTCTGGGCTTGATTCAGATGTTGAGCTATGATCCGATGATTTTAGGTTTATATGAAAATATATGAGGTACTCATTATGTACAGTTTCTACTAGCTCCAAAGGCTTTTGTTTATAGGTCCTTCTCAAAAGCATTGGGATCAAGAACATCACTTATAATGTACTGTAGCACTTAAATCAATAATCTGTAGTCCTGGGTTGAGTTGTCTAAAGGCGTGAGGAAAGGCCAGCTATCTTGCAATTATTATCATTATCAAGTTGTTAAATCATCATGTTTTAAATTGAATGAGGCAGCAGAAAAATAAATAAATTGTGTTTGACTTAAATATGGATTACATTTTGAAATTAATACATGCATTGTATCAAGTCAGGAATACATTGTGTGTGTTTGGCTTAATGGTGTGTTGGCTAAAATACAAATGCCAAAAAATGTATATGGTAGCGATGATGAGTTTTGGAAGATTATAAATGCTTCATGTAATGATTTCAGATGGTGTACATTTTGTTTGATATGGAATTTCAATGTGACAGTTTCAATTAGTTATTTTCTATCAGAATGTAGATTAATATTCTACTCTTATTGGTTTATCCTGATTTATTGTATGGTGTTCAGTAAACTTTTTGTAGGATGAAACTATTTGCTTTGACAATGCATATAGCATTAAGCTCAGTGTATTCATTATTCTCTTCATGCATTCCATTCATTGAGTACCTGTTTATGGTAATGCAAATGGTGTTTTCATTTTCTTTAGTCCAAGAACCAGCTCCCTGATATTTATATGATAGTAAGCATCTTTCTCCCAAAGCTCTTAAATGATGACTGCAAATGACTTTGTTACTGACGCTCTCCCCACTACTTGAATTTTTTGCCATCATTTTTTGGGATTTTCAAAGATATGATGCTCTGTGTTTTCATATGCAGTCTTGTATAACAGTTTTTGTAGTTTGATAAATTTCCATTGTGGAAAAGGGATATTTTTGTTTTGGGTTTATTGGATACAATTGTCATTTTTATCTTTTATGTTTAATTTAACTTTTATGTTTTATGAGAATAACCCACGATATGATCTTCAATTTAGGTAACTCTCATCAAAGGGATGTCAAACTCTCTTACTGTAGCAAATCTGGCAGTACCTTGATCAAAAAGTAAACACTTTCTTTTACTCCTATTGTTTTATACTTGTATTTAATAGCCTATTTATTTTTTACTTTTATTTATTGTCATAATAACACTGAGCTGGGATTTATTTGTAATTGAAGGTTGCTTTTCAGTCATAATAAAAATGGTTGCCTTTTATTATTCATTCATTTTATTTAATTCCTTGTTGTTCTCTGATAAATTGACATTTAAAATACTTCCAAAAAAACTATAAATGTATACATTTCATGGTGTACAGTAGATGTCACAGCAAAGTCAATTGTATCATTGTGTGGAAGTGAGGGTTTTAGACACAGGGAAAATAATGTTCAGAGTTATAGTACATTTAGACTTGATGTACAGTATAACATGAATCAACATCATACCTCATTGTAGGTTACCAGACCAAGATAACAGAGAGCAGCCTCAACAGGTGCGACCTTGAAAAACTTTCCTTTCAAATGTTAAGTTCTGCATAATGAGGTGGATAATTCTCCTTTAATTAGTTTATTTGAAAACAAACTGGCATCCTTGAATTCTTTAGATAGATACACACTTAGTCAAGGTCAAAATGTGGATGAAGAAATTGCTGTACCATGCAGTCCAGCAAGTCCAGACCTGCCCAGCTCTATAATGTTGACCAAGCCCTGTTCTAATCTAATTTTAACTGACCTTGTATTGGGAGACTGGAGTCTGGCGCCTTCCATTTTGAATGTATCAGCTGGAGTTGATTGATGCAGGTAACAAAGCCTTTAATGCATTCCACAGATAAGACGAACACACTAGAAAAGGAATGTCAATATTTAGATACAGCATTAATCTATCTGGGAAAGTTGGCGAACAAAGAACTAACAAGGCTATTGTACAGGTAGACAGAGCATGTGAACAGTGTAATGCCTGTATGCGCAGGTGGTCTTTGTCCTTGGTTTGGCCTACTGTGTGGCCTGACCTATGGTTCTTTGAGCTGAATGGGATGCCTGGAAATGGTATTGGCTTTGTGTGGAGAGTAAACCAAGAATGTGTTCTGAGATTTTCCATCTTCTCCACCCTTCTCTCATTTGTGTCTCATATGCGGTGAATGTTTTTTTCTATCATCCTAGAATAAGAAAAAAAAGAGAACCACAATAGGCCATTTTTTTGCTAAATATGTTTATCTATGGTTGTGTTTTTGGTGAATCCATATCAGCATATGTGTAAGTTGCTGTACTCCATGTTATTGTATGTAATGTTATTTTGATGTGTCTTTGCTCTTTCTGTGTGTGTGTGTGTGTGTGTATATGTTTGTGCCATCCGGGACTTAGTTTCAGGCCACAATAGCATGTGTGGTGATTGTGTTGAAAGCTGTGAGTCTATGCCTGCATCTGTAGTTAAGCCTACCCCTGTGGATTCTTCCGTGGGGGGCTGTGGCCTTCTCTTTTTTAGCTTCCCTCCTTTTTGTGGCTTTTGAAATTTCTCTGTTCTTCTAGAAAACTTTCATTAGGAAAAAAATAAAGCTTAAAAAAAATGCCTATGCTACTGTTCATGTATGATTTTTCCCTTATACTCTTTTTTTCTGGGTAGCGAACTCCCATTTTCATATGTGTATTTAAACTGGCAACACTGTGGAATTTACATTCATGCTAATTTTAGAGATGGGTTCCTGACCAAAAAACACATCCTCCAATTTGTGTCTATATTGGTCTTCCTCCGTCTTTTGGCCCTTCTTTCTTTCCCTTATTCTCAGACTTTTTCTAATTTAATTCTTCCTAACTCTCTTTCTCCCATTTTCCTGTTTTCATTACATTCTCATCTGAGGGCTTTTTTTTCTTAGATTATTATATATTTTTCATACACTTACGACAATCCCCTATTCAGTTTTCCTGAACGGAAAAACAAAGTGCTTTTTAAAGCAACCCCCCTCAAAATCTGGCCTCCAGAGCTTGTTTCACCTATTCTACTGAATACAATCTAATTACGTTGTTTTGGTCTGTGTGGAGTCTCATTGGTGCTTCATAAGAAGGGGGGATTTTGTTCTGCAAAAGCTTTCAGATTTGATCACAGTACATACAACATGGGTGGTAGTCTGGTTGTAAATGTGCGTGTGCACCCCTATTTAGATAATTCTCAATTTGGATAAACCAAGCAAGGCCTACAATATTAGAGACACAAGTTATACCCCATCTCTATACAGCATATGACTCCAGGGTTTAACAAATATGTGTTTATAGAAACAAACAAAGAGACGATAAGACCCAACTATTTCTCTTGGCCCACAGTCTCACACAGCATGACACGTCTCTTTCCAACTTTATTGCCTCTTTTCCCCTTAACTGCTATTCTTCCTCTCTTGCCCCCCTTCCTAATTTCCTCCTGTCTACATATGTTTTCAAGGCCATTAATCGTTCCTGCGACATGAACCCTAGCAGATAATTACAGTCATTAAACCAATTAAGGAGCGTATGGAGGGGAGTATTTGTCTGGCCCCGAGGCCTCTGAGTCCTGTTATTCAGGCCAGGATGATGGGCCACACCGTGCGGCCGAGGTGGTCCCCAGCTCTGGCATCGCTTTAAGAACCAAAGGGGAAATTACTTCAGCCCAGTTTTGGATTAATGCAATTTCCTGTCGGTGTGGCCTTGGAGAGACCTTGCCAACTTAGCTGCAGGCAAGACAGCACCATAGCACCGTACCCCCCAAAACCCTACACTTTTGAGGACAAAGCAGCCATTTAGGGGTTTTGCCATCAAAATGTGTTTGTGGGCAGCAGAAAGTGCTGGCCAAAGTTTTGGAGAGAAAAAAGAAAAGAAAAGGAGAGGGAGATTAAGAGAGACAGGAAAAGAGGGAAAAGAAAGAGAGTGGTCATTCTGCAGACAGTGGTTTGAAACCTTTTCAGTCAATCATGCACTGAATCCTTGAGTTAATATTATGATTTCATTGTGCTGAAAGTAGTTGGAGATCTGGAACAATGAGACACAATGTTGCATTGAATATGTAGACATGTCAGACAACATCTTAAGCCACTGAGACAAATGTGATACAACCTTTCCCTAAGCAGTCCACATGTAACAACATGATTTGACCACAGTATAGGCCTAAGTACCTCACATCTCCCTGTAAAGTCTTATATTGCACAAATATCTGTGCCATCGTTGATTCATTAAAATGTTTCTGTGTCCTTTGTGTCTGTGAACAAGAAACTCAGGTCTTCATTCTTTTGAAATGTGGGTCTCTGTAAATGTTGCACTTGTTTGTGGCATTTGTCACTGAAGTAGATTCACAATGGTTCAAATCAACAACTCCAACACAACTTCTAATTCCAGGGAATCTTCTCACATTGAGTTGGATGGATTTTCATCTTGTTATCTCTTTTGTTATCATCAAATTGTGTTCAAGATTTATCCTCGGAAAGCAAACAATGTCCCTTGTGGCTTTACAAACAATTGCAAGCAGTGTGAATTCATAAACATAAGTTCAGTCAGGAACACTCACGTCTTAGTTGAACCATTTATTGAAGATAAAACGGTTACAATTAGGTTTGGTGTATTTGGATGGCTCCGCTCTTTGGAGAGCTCCATGCCTGGGAGTTATAAATGACTACAGCACATATATGTATATTACATGGCAGGTGGAGGCTGGGGGTGGTGGTGTGAACAAAAACAATAGCAACACTCTCGTAGCACAGTAAGGACCAAAAGTACCAGCAACAATATTGTAGGCTACAGAGAGGTTTATAGACTGACCACTTAAATAGGCCGCCATATGTGATTGTATTGGGTGTGAAGAGCTGATGTGTCACCTGACAGACAGCTAGCCTGAACTAAGCTTACTCCATACAGTACACATCCCGTCCCACATCTAGCTGTAGCAAGAGAACAGTTCATTTAAATGGGTGGATTTATGAGGGAAGTTGTCATGATGTATCAATGTCTCAGGAGGTTGTCATGACTTATTACTAAACCAAAAAACGAAACATATTTCTTCATGTAATATTCATTTGTAGGCTGGGATATTGCAATGTACACAGATTTATGGGATATTTACAGATTATTTGTGAATATGGACCATAAGTCTGAATTTTCTTTCCCTTACCACCAACATAAATGTAAAATCCACACGCACACGCACACGCACACGCACACGCACACACACACACACACACACACACACACACACATATATACTTTTGCAAAACTGCAAATTTCTTTTGAAACAATAAAGTAGGACCTCCTTGTGAGTGTGAATATGCAATTTACATTTGTATTGAAGTTCTATGGTATTGGGAAGTGTTGGAGTCGATATTCTCACATCAATATTCCATAAAGTGCTTCCAGCCCCATTATTTCAGCCTAAACTCTGCATCTTTTACATGGTGGCACCTTGCAGATTAACTGTATTTAAAAAAACACAAATGGTCATTTAATTAAATTACTGATTCATTTGTGTCAATTACAGATTTATTTGTGTCATTCTTGGCGATGGAAATATGTAAACAAGGCTGGAGACAGAGGAGGAGAGGAACATAGCAAGTCAATACAAGGCTTTCAATAATAACACAGTCTGACAATAGAATGTCGTTGATTTAGGCACTGGATATGAGAATGGCTGTTTATCTACACTCCCAAGAAAGACGTTTAGAGAAGGAATGGGGTCGAGACAGGCTGTGGGATAGCAGGGAGAGGAGGGCAAGGCAAACGCACTCTAGGGAGGTGAACTACACTTCAGAGATTTCTTGAGAAGACAAACACTCTCCTACTATAGCCTGTGATTCACTCATAATTGTTGACATACTAAATATCAATAAGATTGCTTGTGT
>NC_139662.1:7131778-7139278 GCF_951799395.1 Argentina silus
GTTATGGTGTTCTCTCACATAATAATCCCTGAATGACAATTCATGTTTATCCACAGACACAGACAGCCACTTCCTGTCTCACTTCCTGTTGGATGGCGGCAGCGTTGGGGTCCCTCAGCATCTGTACAGCATCCATGCCCAGGCCAACAATGACAGTGGCTCTCTACGTCCTCCACAACCGGCTTCTTCCATTACCCCCTCTCAATCAGACAACCAGCACCCCCTGGAGGATCGGAGTACTGTGGCTGCAGAGGCCACTGTTCGACATGTAGATAGCAGCTCCCTCTCTGAAGATGAAGTTTTTTACAACTAAGATTTGGGGAGCACACACTGAGGGACATATTGTGAACACTCTCATCACTATTTAAAAGGAGACATAACAAGGGGACCTAGCTACTTTTGGACCAAGCCAAAGACACTCTCAGACTCTTTTCAAGAGCTGTTCTCAAAGTGCCATTCTAGGCATGATTGCACAGCAAGGGCACAGAAACATCAGTGAGCGAGAGAGAGAGAGAGAAGGAGAGAAAGAGGGAGATAGAGAGAGAGAGATTGACAGAATTCTATTTAACTTTTCAGTTGAAACGTATAATTTCTAGATCCACAAATGTACATAGATCAACCCCATAGCCATTGAAAAAATTCAGTGAATGTACAACAGTGGGCTGTGTAAATTGTCATGTTGTGAACAATGTAATTCGATGTCGAAATCCATCTGTCAGCTACTCTTATTTGGTGTCCATATAATATACACTGCAGCATAATACATACATTTTTTGTTGGATTGAAAAGATAATATGAAAAGAAAAATAAGCTATTGCCAGACTAAATGTCAGGCATTGAATAAGCATTCCATTGATTGAAGAATCGAAAAGTGTCTTCATTCAGGTTCTGCCTTGAACCGTCAGAGATAGGAGAAGGAGAGAGAAAGAAGGATGGTGGAAAAGAAAGGGTGTACCCAATTATCTGTCTGCCTCCCATCTATGATTAGCTATTATTCACACTTCTCTGAGAGGGAAGAGTGAGCAGAAGGAAGGGGGGCCTGCAGAGAAAAGAAAGAGTAAGATTGAGAGGGTTGAGGGAGGACAGAGAGGGGAGTGATAAAGAGTGAATGGAATACGAGCAACCTCATGTTCTTTTGATAGAGGTTTACACAATGTGAACCATTTGCTATGTAGCACATGTTCCCTGCTTGTGTTGCTCTGATGTAGTTTTGAGCTTTGAGTTTGGTCCAAGAGATAGAAGAGATACTGTAGAACAAAATAAGTAATGGGGGGGTTAATATGCTCTCATTCTAAAGAACAATCAACTGATTTTAATTTGACTTTTACCATCACAACAATGGATGTCACTGCTCTGAGAGTAAACTATAAGAAGAGAAGCGATACAAATGATAAATAATAATGTCAAACAGCGGTGTTACACTTGCTTTGTTTATGAGCTAAAAGTGGGTGACATTGTTTATTACATGTGTCATGCTCTCATCCAAGGTCTTAATTCAATGTTGGAATGGTCAGAGTTACTCTGAAAGTAAATTACAATGCATAAACCAGATATATTTACATAGAAGATATATGATAATGATATTAATAAATCATGCAGTTGCTATTAGCAGCAATATTGGGTTCTAGGCTAGTTAAACCAATATTGTGACCTTCTTTCAATAGTATTGACCATGCAGTGTATCTTAAAACAGCTATCCATGTGCTTAAGAACAAATACCTACTCCTGTATTTATCATAGAAAACACTATACAGGCTGGAATGCTTTATCTTGAACTAATCAACTGGCTAATACTGGATATGATATACTTAAAGTCTTTGGTTCTACATAGTTGGACAACAGACAACAAGGTATTCCATTTTACAAACAGATTCCCCACCAAGATATTTGGATACAAAGATAACACCACATATTTCTCATGTTACTGACTACATTTTACTACATTTCATTTCCACTGTGTATATATTTGCTGTAAAAGGCAATTCTTATGACATGCTGTATATCCTCTCAAACATGATATCTGCCTTACACATCTCTTTATTACAGTAGTACAGTCAGTTCTGAATAGAAAGCATTTCATACATTTCATCACCTACATTTCCTCTATTCAGGAATTGCCCATATGAATAATATTTCATATAACAGCATCTGCAGAAACATCTCCGGGTGAGTAAACAAGATTGTTCAAAACCACACGGTGGGGTTAGGTCTCCTTAATTATAGCAATTGGGCACATCAATAAGGTCTAATATATGGTAATGAAATAGCCTTGGAGCAAATAATAACCTTGGCTGTTGGGAACAAAGCTTGATCATTACAGAATGAAGATGGAGTATCATTATTAGAGTGGATTATTAGAGTCTGGCTTGTTTGGCATACTGAGGAGATGTGGATAGGATATTAGGGATGGGCGCTCTGTTTCATTAGTGGTTTAGATGTCTTTTGCCAAGTCTTCTATCATTCTCTTCATCTGTGCGTGATAGAGAGAGAGAGAGAGAGAGAGAGAGAGAGAGAGAAAGAGAGAGAGAGAGAGAGAGAGAGAGAGACACAGAGAGAGAATACAAGAATGAGATCAAAGAGAATGAGACCTTATATGCCTCATATCATGTGTATTGTCAGGTATTATAAATTGGCTTTCATTTTGAACTGTTTAGATCTAGAGTGTAGGTACTATAAGTATACAGTATGTGTGTGTTTATGTTTGTGTTTGTGCTTGTGTGCATGAGTGTGTGCGTATGCGTGCGTGCGTGCGTGCGTGCGTGCGTGTGTGTGTGTGTGTGTGTGTGTGAAGGAACTCATCACCTCTTGCCATGTGATGACACCAGACAGCCTTCCTCTCTCAGTCACGAACATGCTTTCTACACACAGGACACACAGGATGCCATGAGCCTGTCACAGGTGACAAATATTCACCCACATGGAATAAAGTGCAGGAACCTTTTTCATGAAGATATGGAACTGGTTAAGAATGTCCAAAAATGTTTACCTCCAGGACAGTAGTCTCCATGGAGAGTTGAACAGAAACAGGCTGAATGGAACACACATCCCCCAACTGTTTCTCAGAAACCTAGAAATAATTGGTGTGTGGCATTAACAGTTAATGTACAGCAGGATGCTAAGTAGTCACACCAAGACACATCTCTCTGATTTTTGAATTTCACCTTATTTTGGTTCTGGCACAGAAACATCTGCAGCTCCGATCGGTTGATTGAACCCAGCAAAATTTGCGAGTCTTAGAAACCAAGAGAGAAGCAGGTGAGACTGTGATGCATTCAATATACTGGGGAGTGAATTGAAGTGTATTACGTTATGAGAAATACATCCCCCTGTCAAATGAAACTATATAAATGCATGTACCGGTAATCTATTACTTTGCTGCCAGCAATCCCATCTGGCCTTTTAGCCCTTTTTCCATTAGTTTCTGCCCCCTCTCCTCCCATCCTCTCAACCCCTTCTCAATGACAAACTGACACAGTAAAAGCTTTCAAATATTTCATATTCTCTATCATCTTGTGCCCATATCCCCATGGCGGCTCTATGTCCTGTCATAGGTGACAATTTGGTTGTCATCAACTGTCGAGGCATGTTGTAGCAGGTGTTACGTTGTGGGAGTAACCCCCTCAAATGAAATGTTATTGAATGTTCTACATCTGTGGATCTATTGTATGTGTGTGTATTTTATTTTTTTTGGATGAGGTTGTTTTGAAGTTGGTGCACTCACCGAGAGTGTCAACCACAGGAATCTCTGCCTCTGTTCTGGTGATTAGGACCTGCTGAATCTCCATTGGCCCCGCTCCTCTCTCCAGCACCACCCCTCTGGAAGACATTACCTGCCCGAGTGGGATGGAAGAAAGCCTGTAGGAGGGAGATTGAAGACATCACTCTTGAATGACTGGACAAAACATTTGGTAAATGGAAAAAACATACAGAATAATAAATCCTATGCCTTCACTGTGTGCACTCCTACATATGGTTTTATATGTTTTTAAATCAAGGTAGGGGAGTGCACAAGACGTGCACACTTTAGCCAATAAGGTAGAGATGAATTGTGGCTATGTACTGTGTGCGACTCACGCTGGGCAAGCCTTGAGCAGGGAGGGTAGGTAAGGGAGCTTTTTGCTAATGGAGAGGGCATCGTAGAAGGACGGACGCTGCCCGGAGCGTGCCACGGCGTTGGCCACCAGCGTGGCGAGGAGGATGGGCACAGTGTGGGTGGACTGGCCTGTCAGCTCCAGAGCCAGGAGAGCGGGGGACAGCGTGTGTGTGACTGCCCCGGAGAAAGCTGCTGCTCCTTTATAGCATGGGAGATACAATATACATCAGTCATTTACATAAAATAAAGTCTTATCAATTTTAATGTCATTCTCATTGATATTTTGAGCTATATATTTAGATCAAACAAGCAAGAATGTGTGCCTTGAAATATCTACCAAATATTTGACTTAAAAACTATGTAACTAACTGAGAGCAGAGGGGCACACCTACAGTGTCATACAGTAATTAATATGTAGATGTTTGTTCATTTGAAACAATGTGTCTGTGTAATGGTTGTTTACCAGCTAGAGCGTAGCCTCCAGGGTTTATGGAATTCCTCTCCTGGTCTGAATACACACTGTACACATAAGCCAGTCCCTCCCCCACCAAACGCCCAATAGCTGCACCTAGAAAACAGGATGAAATAGAGGAACACTGGGTAAGACTGTGTTTATATCACATCACCTTTTAATTCCCCAGGGACATCAACTGACAGTCGAAATGAGCAGTCTGGTCTGAGTAGTGGTAGTCGATGATGTGAATTCCTGGTTATCATGTCTGGTCATTTTCCCCCTCTCACTCACCATAGATAAATACAGGCATGAAATAGCCAGCGGGCAAGGGCAAGGTGCAAGCCAAGACCAACATCCACAGCTGCACTTAAACAACAGGGAGAGTAAATGATGGATTATTTTCCCCCCTCATATTTCAATTGTCAGAAATGATTGCCAAGCCTAATTATCTGTGACATAATGTAAGTTATATAAAACTGTCTGCATGTAAATGGTCCATATGCAGAGATGAAATAGAAAGAAATGTACATTTCATAATTGCATTTGCTTTTTCTACGCAAAATAATTTACCAGTCAAGGACCATTCAGTGCATATTTGCATTTTGTTAATATTTCTGTTCATTTAATTGCATGTACCTTCATCACTAGGAAGAAGCCCAGAGTGAAGTAGACAGAGCTCCCTGAAGGACTCCACTCTAACCAAGGACACAGGTTTGGCTCCACCACAGAGACATTGTGGGGTTGGGAGGCCCACTGTCGGCTGTCCAAGAGAGAAGAGAGCAGCTGCTTCATGGAGTGCTGTGGTAAAAATCACACCTGGGTCAAATTCATTTTTCCAGTACTTTCAAATAGCCTACTTGAGCTGCACTTGATTTAGTTTGCCTGGTACGATGGAACCAATTGTTCCAAAAACATGTTCATTTTATGTATTTTTCCCCAGTACAGGGAGAGACATTCTCAATAAGCTGGGAGAGTTTTTAACATTTGGGGACAAAAACAATCTATTGCAGCTTGATACACATTGTTTAATCTGTCAAACTGTGTAACACTGATCATAAAGGATCATAAACATTTACTAGCTACAGTAGAAAGGCTATACACTGCCAAATAGGTGTTAGACTCCATCAAGATGAAAACAACTGATGTGGTCAGCATTATAAACCAATTCCCGTCCCTACATGTCAAATCAAACAAGCAGCGGCATGTCATCTATATCTGCAATGCATTTTAGCTAAATGTTTGTCCCTAAAAATAGAGTTGATTAAACCAATCCTTACCTTAGAGGCCATATATTGACCAGCAGAGTGAGGGAATGTCACTGATGCCAGGAGGAATACTACCATACCTGAGTATAGGGTCTTTCTAGAGAGGGACAAGCATATAAACATATACAAAACACATATACCAATTAAAGTATATATTATATAGTATCTAGGAAGAATATAAATCATAGCCATGTGTATCAATTGGCCACAAAATGCTTGTAGACCATTCTGACTAAGTTAGGTCAACATCAAACTTATCATCATCATCATCATCATCAAATGATATGTTGTAAAATATAGGTGATTCACATTCAAATCTTTTTTTCCCCCCACATATGTTGCTCACTCTGTCGCCAATATTTTGACCAGGATTTTGTTTTTTTTCGTGAAGCATATCATCCAGCGATGGCAGAATAGGTAGGCACAACTCACTGCTCCACACAGCAGCCTTGGTGGAGAGACAAACATATTATACCCAATCAGAGCTGCCTGGGGCATATTAATAGCACCGGCAGAGATGGGCAATCAGAAGTAATCAGGGGGAGAAGAGAGAGTGGTGAAAGGGAGGAGTTAACTCAGAGGAAGCGGACAGGGAACAGCTCAGGGGTGAAATGATAATATACTATCTGGAAGCCAAATCAAAACATCACAGCATTTACAGTGAAAGCTGAAGAACAACACCTGTATTGCATTGATATGAATACAATACATGTATCAAGCTGCTTACTTATGAAGCTGCCAATTTAAAGTGAGTTGAATGGAAGTTAATTGATTTTAATATAGCCTAATGATTTTGAATGACATGAATATCAATATGAAGCTGCCCTCATTTTGAACCCTACATGAATTGTATATGATTCACATCATGGTGACAAACATATCTACCCCAATATAGCGAAGACCAGAATCTCCAGTGGGTAGAAGGGCAAGTCATCAGAGAAGCTGGTTTTAAACAAGGCCTGAAGAGTCTCTGTTGGCACAAAACATAATGAGCTTCCTCATCTCTCTAATACTGAATCCCTCCCCTTCCATAATCAAATCATTATTCTGTCTATAACATATCTAGATACGGGGACAATTCTATTAGGCCTTGACCATCTCAATCCCAATACAATACATCTAATAAAGTCAAATAAAGTAATTCCTCTGTGGTCCAACAGGGGGCGTGTGTGAGCAGTGGTCCGGTCAATGGTGGTCTGTCACCTCTCTCCCCGCTCCACACAGAGAGTAGGCGGAAGGTCAGGGCTCCGCAGGCCACAGAAAAGAAACACGGGCAGTAGTCCCTCAGGGCAAAGTGAGAGGACATCACCTCTACGCTGAACAACACACCTAGGGGAGGAGTGAGGAGGAGTGGGGAGGAGGAAAGGGGAAGCGAGGAGAAAGGGGATAGAGACAGGTAAAGGAGGGGTGTGTGTGTGGTGGGGGGGGGGGGGGTGTAGAGGGAGAGGGAGAAGGAGAGAGAAGGTTGATGAGGGGTTGAGGGTGTGGTAAGGCAAGAGACAGAGACAAAATGAGGGAGGGAGAGGGGGATAGAGTCAAGAGATGGGTAATATCAGTTTCACAAGTGAGAGAGAGACCGATGAAGTGATGAGATACATTGAAATTTTGATGCTCTATGCCACATACTACTTGGTGGTATGACTGACATACAAACCACTTATAGGCGCTCCAAAACAGCTGGCTACCCC